>NW_019416279.1:516455-534771 GCF_000390285.2 Anoplophora glabripennis
CTATTATTTCAATTTTTTAAGAAAAATAAAATGCACCATCTTAAAGTAGAGATTTTAAGCTTTAAAAAGTGCTCTCATAAAGTTTCAATATCACATTTACAACTATAGTTTTTGATCTATAAAGTATGGCCTAAAAAGTCAAATTTGTGATTTTTTAAAATTATTGAATATGTTGGGCTCAATATTTTTCAAATTAAATTTTTGAGATTTTTTCCATATCGCTCACTGTTTCAATCGTCATTTGAAGAGTAATCTGTGAAAGTTACATATATTTATTTTAAAAATTAAAAGAATGACAGCTATTTTATTATTGTTGTACAAAATTATGACGTAACTTTGTATAAGTACTAATATATTTTCTTTCTCAAGTTTAAAGACATAAAATTTTGATAGCCGGATGACTCTTCTTTTATTTAAATTTTTGTGAGGTCGATTTGATCAATTAGATCAAAAGTTATAACAAATTTAGTGTAGCGCACTAATATTTTTTTATATATTTTAAAAACTGTAATTTTGCAACTAATTTGTTAAATAAATAATTTAGCGTACACTCTACAGTTGGTAACTTTTTATATGTTGTTTCTGACAACTTTACCGAGCGAAAAATAAAAATTCTCTCTTCCTGTAATTTTCGCGAAGTCAAAATCTATCTTGACTCCACTAATTAGTTTCTTTCATATTTTAGCGACAATCAAGGATACTAAAAGCATTGAATCCAAAGATATAGAGGGTGGACCAACGCTGACATTTTTGAGGGTATTGTTTATCTACAGAGAATACAAAAAAACGCTTTCAAACATCATCTCGAAGTCTTAATTCGTTTACCCGTAAACATGTAATAAAAAACAGTTTTTCTCGAAAATTGAATTCGAGTCAACCTTACAACTTTTTACCTATTTCCTGAGGAGTTAGATGAAACCTCCACAACCTTGTTATCCGTGTTTGACAATTTTATCCATAGTTAAAACACTTTTGCAATATCTTTTTGCCATTGAAAGAAAATCAGGACTACCAAAGCTCAAAAATCGAAGACGGATCCCCATGACACGTTATCGATACCTGGCATTGTAACGAAATCATCTCTGCGCCAATCAGATGATAAACGATCGTCTCTAATAAACAGTTACATGGTCAAAAGCGTCAAACACGCTGGCGGTATGCGCTAGAAGCGGCTATAGGTCAACCTCTTTGGGGGTATACGCCGGCAGGCGGTGATCAATAGATTCAATAAATGATTGATTGAGATGAATATCTCAGTTCGTTAGCACCACAATGCCGATAGGTGTTGCAAGCAGATTTCGGAGATCTCTCCTCGGTGTTTCTTCGTTATTATTTATTTTAATTGACACTGCCCGGGTCAAGTAGGCCTGTAAATCAACAAGCGCCGCGATGTGGGACCCGTCACCCCTGCGGTCACGTGGGGTAATTCGTCAGAAAGCTTTATTTTTGTGGGATTATGATTCTCTTCTGAGTATGAGCCACACAAAAAAGTTTTCTGTACTTTTCATGCGACATATGTTATCTGTAGTATTTTTGACTCTTGATCACGAATCCGGTGTCAGAATTGAGCTGTCACAACACAGGAATCTCCTAACCTCAAAAAACAGGTCAAAAATGGCAAAAATTCAGGAAAAAGTGCTAGGAAAATTACAAAAACATTTTTTTTTTCTATATTCAAATGATCATTTATATGGTTAAGACCCCGATGAGAGTGAATCCGCCGGCAGAATTGATATGTCGCAATTCTGACCTCGAATTCGTGATCAGCGACACCGAAAACCCCCATATACCAAATTTGGTACGAATCTGTTATTTTTTGAAAATTTGGTTGACCATCTTGAATCCGCCAACTTGAATTTTGCAAAATTAACCCCGGTTCCGTGATCAGCGACCCCGTATGCCAAATCTGGCGCAAATCTGTTATTTTTTGAAAATTCATGATATCTGAGCTTAATTGACCCCTTTTTTTGAGGAACCATCCTGTGACACATCAAGATCAGTAAAAAAATCATGACAAAACAAAGTTGCTCTTTGTTTAATGGAACATCCTGTATATTATTCCATATTTCAATTCTCCTACGAATTCTAAACAAAATTCATATAGCATATCAAGTACTTAAATTAAACGTTTTCGAAATATCGAACTTTGAAAATCATTTTCTTATAAATTATATAAAAATATTATTAAGTTTATAGTCCATCAAGTTACCTTTGAAAGGTTTCTAGCTCCATAACAACGCCGCGTCCTTCTTTTGTCTAATAGTGATTATCTTGACAACACATGTCAAAAATACATTTAGTGTCAATAAGAAAGAAAAATAATAAATTGGGGAGCCGACAGCTAAAGTTTTGGAAAATAACATTTTTAATTTAAAAGGAAGATAATTTGATTGCCAGAAAGAAACAAATGTATTCAATAAAGAAGAACCATTTATAAGAAGGAATAGAAGAAAACAGTCCCAAGAACTAAATTAATTGAAGAATACGGACAATAGAAACTTAAGTAAGTCCACTAACAAAACAAAGTTAACTGTTATAGAGTATTACCCAGTTACGAGTCAACACAGATCTAATCCAAATCACCGACAGGGAATAGTAATAACGAGCGTTCAAATAAAAACGTGGTCAAGTTGGTTGGTGATTCTGAAAATTTGGACGTAGGGCGTAGCGTATAGCAAATGAACTTAAACGTCATCTGTCAAAGCGCTATATCGCCGCTATCAATTTGAATATTTTCGTTTTAAAAAGCGTTTAAAATGGTGTTTTCTCAAGAACAAAAAGTGTTTATCATAGAGTCCTACTTTAGAAATGGACGCAAGATTGATGGAATATGGAAGTATTCTATTGAGGAATGTTTCATAGAATTTCAAAATCAATTTCCCGGCGTTGTTGAGTACAAAATTTTTCAAAGTGCAGTTCAGCGTTGTGTTAATGTTTTTCGTGAAACGGGCAGTGTAACAAGAAAAGAAGGAAGCGGCCGACCTAAAAAGCGGACTGAAGAATTAAAAGAAAATGTCCAACAAATAATGGAAAATGCGCCAAGAACTTCTGTACGTGTTTTATCACAAATGGTGGGAGTATCAGTCGGTACCTGCCACACAGTGTTAAAAAAAGATTTGCGTTTGTTCTCCTATCGTTTAACTTGTCAGCAAGAACTTCATGAAGTTGATTTTCCGCGACGGGCTGTATTTTGTGAATGGTTTTTAAACAACTACGGTGAACTTCATAATATCACCTTTTTTTCTGATGAAGCCTGGTTTCATTTAAGTGGTTACGTAAACTCACAGAATATGAGAATGTGGTCTTCTGAAAAACCAGATAACTTTTTTGTCGAGGGCCCTCTACACGCTCAAAAAATTGGAGTTTGGTGTGCTCTCAATCGAAGGAGGATTTATGGACCTATTTTTTTTAATGGTACTCTTACTGCGCAAAGGTATAGAGAAGAAATTATCGCTCCTTTTGTTAACCAGCTGGAAGAAAACGAAATTACAAACTTTTACTTTCAACAAGATGGCGCAAGGGCACATACGGCAGGCGAGACGATGAATATGTTGAGGGAAGTTTTCCAAAATCGACTAATAAGTCTCAATGCTGAACATGAATTTCCACCGAGGTCATGTGATATTACGCCGTGTGATTTCTTTTTGTGGCCTTACCTTAAAAACACTATTTTTGAACTGCCTATTCCTGATTTAAACCATCTGCAGGCTCGACTTATAGACAAGATTCGTGAAATTAACAATACCCCGAGCATCTTAGAAAATGTCTTTAATTCTTTGAGGAACAGGTGTGAAAAGTGCTTGGAACAAGGAGGGGGACACTTTCAGCAGCTGCTTTAATTTATTGTTATAACAAGGAGGGGGACACTTTCCGCAGCTCCTTTAATTGTTTGTTATTGTTATCACGATTATTCTTTAAAATAAAGTTATATAGTCATTAACGTAATTGAAACTGACAGCTGCTATACAGCTCGTTTAGAAATGAGGTTAAGTTGGTCGCTATAAGCTACTCCCTACGTCCAATGTGTCAGAGCCAACTTCGACCACGTTTTTATTTGAACGCTCGTTATAAAAATATCAGCAAGGAGACAAACAACAAGGAGTTATATGACAGATGACAGGTCAGGATCAGAAGTTGTGCTAACAGGTACAGGAAAGAAATAGAGGAGATAAAGGACCAAGAAGAAAAGAAATTAGTGTATTAGACAGTGGTAAAGAGGTATAAACCCCTAATATAATAGCCTTGTGTTAAATTTAATATTTAAATCCAAATCTTGGATATTGTTATTTAGTTTAAGTTACAGTAGATGAAGTGGCGTAGGTTTAATTTAAGAATACTTCTATTGATAGAAGATTAAACAATTTTGGATAAATAGTAAAATAAATTAAGTGTTAGCTAATCACATAATTTTTATTTTAATTTGAAATATATTGGATCAGAGTAATTAAATGAATTAGAATTATTTTACGAGAAATAGAATAACTGTGGTCAGTTAAGATTCAAATATAAATTTTTTGTCTTTTCCTTCTCAAGATTAAGTATCTAAATTCATTAATCTGTATAATATTTTAAAATCAAAATACTAATCTTCTCAGAACCTTACCCTGAGGTAAGACTACTCATATTAGATAAAAATTTGCTTGAATCTTAAATTAATTTTTATTTTCTCACACAAATTTGAATTAAATTACGACTATATGCTCATGTGAGCTGGCGCCCAGACAATAAAGTAGAAAAATATGATACAAAGAAGAAGAAGCGAAGCTGAATAAATAAATACAGGTAAGAAAATTACCATTTCAAGAATTTATAACAATATATTTCTTCGAACAAAAATAAGGTCATATAAGTTCGTATAAAACTACATGGTTAGATTTTACAGTCAAAAATGTGGAAAATATGTTATATTTAAGACCTTATCATAACATTTCTGTATATTTATGGGAAACTAAATAAAAAACTAATTTCGCTACGCAGAGGCATGCTTTTTCCAGCGTCTGCATCATGAACTGGAGTCCAGTCAATTCAAGAGTCAATTATTTAATACCCTGGTGACTCCTCTGCCCAACTGACTGCGAAAGGAGATCTTGGCGAGGCATTATCTATGTAATTAACACTTTTATAATTACCAACGCTTATACGACCGGGTTTACGGCCGTATCGTATCGGCTTGGGAACGAATAGCGGCCCGTGAATGGTCGTAGATGGGCCATAACAACCTTTGATGGTCGCAATTAACACTCTGAGATAGTAAACCGAATGAAAAAATGATATTCTACATTTAAGGCAATTGCTGTCAAAATTATTGCCAATTACTTTTTCTTATTTGCGCTCGGCGTCCGGTAATGAGCTCAGCTATGTCGCCGGTGTCGGGAGGGACGCGAATGGGCGTCCCAGGTGCGTACACGGTGGTCCGCTTTGGTGTAATAGCAAAGAGTGCTGAAGTAGGAAAAAATAACGGAAGTATTTTCATAATTTTTTTTTTGACAATCTACCTTCTTTATTCTACAGGGTATCCCTGAAAAGTACGGACAACGCTTGACCACAGGTTCCTTGGATGAAAATAAGACTATACAGGGTAGCCCATCGAAAACGTACCGCAAGGCATTACAGGGTATTAAAGAACTTTTCGGCAAAATTCAAAAACAGGTCAATTTTGTTTCTGAGGGGGACAACTTTTGGCTCAAAAAGCATACCAAAAAAACAGGTCAAATTTGTTTCTGAGGGGGACAACTTTTGGCTCAAAAAGCATACCAAAATCTTCAACCCCCTAAGTGGGGGTGCTATCCCCTAAATTTTTTCAAATGGGAATGGGGGTCAAGTGGGGGGTCATTAGAAAGGGCTTTTAATTCCCTATACATCGATTCTTACTTTTTGAAAATCGATTCATTATTTTAGAAAATATGCAGCTTTGAAAATACGAACAATATTTTTGACGAGAAATGCGAAAATCGATTTAATTTTACTTCAAAACTTACGGTATTAGTCAAGTAAATGCTGAAAATGTTGTCCGCCAACTTGCATACAATGATACAGGTTGTCTTCAAACCGTTGTCGAACATTCTGGAGCACTTGCGGTGTTACTTCGCGACATACATTAATGATTCGTCCTCGCAGATCTTCCAAGGTATCAGGTGGAGTGCTGTAAACTTTGCTTTTAATGTGCCCCCAGAGAAAGAAATCTAAAGGATTTAAGTCGGGTGACCGAGGGGGCCACTCAATTGCACCTCTTCGTCCTATCCAGCGTCCTGGAAACGTCTCATTTAGGTAATTGCGCACATTGAGCGAGTAATGTGGAGGAGCTCCGTCTTGCTGGAAAATCAGTTCGTGTTCATTGTAAGCAGGGTCGTCCTCTATGATATTTGTTAGAGCTGGGTCGATGACATTTTGTAGTAAATCCAAGTACATATCGCCTGTCAAATTTCCAGGAAGGAAAAAAGGACCTACAATGGAATTTCCAAAAATACCTGCCCATACATTCAACTTCTGGGGGTGTTGGGAGTGTGTCTCATGGAAAATCCTTGGATTGGTATCAGCCCAGTAACGACAATTATGGCGATTCACTAAACCATTCAAGAAGAACGTACACTCGTCCGAAAAACACACATTAAAGAGGAAATTATCGTTTATCGCTCGTTCAGTCATTATTTCGCAAAATTGCAAACGACGATCAAAATCGTCTTCATTTAGCTCTTGCACTAGCCGAATCTTATAAGGATGGAATTTGTATTTTTTTAATATTCGTTGGACACTTGTACGACTCACTCCTGTCGCAGTAGCCAATTGCATTGTACTCAGCGTACTATCCATTGCCACTTGCCCCAATACCGCTATTTCCGTAGGTTCATTTAGTACCGGATTTTCAACCTGCCTCTTTTTGTTATGAACGGAGCCAGTTTCGCGAAATTTGGCCACCAATTCGCGAACAATTTTTCCAGACGCATGTTTCTCAGGATGCCGTTGGTTGAACAGTTCGGCGACCCGATTTCCGCATTCATTGTTTTTGAAAAAAAGCTCAATAATTTCTACTCTTTCTGGAATTGAGTACACCATAATTAATCAATTTAAAAGACTCGGCAGTATTGGTACTCTTCAACTACAAGTCACAAGACAGTTATCTAGCAACTTCTTGTGGCCTATCTAAATACGAAACAAAAAGCGGACAATTTTTTGCTCACCAAAATTAGGCTAAAGAATTCGCAAATCAGAAAAAAAAACAACGAATTCTTTTGAAGGAATGTACCTAAGTTTTGAAGTAAAATTAAATCGATTTTCGCATTTCTCATCAAAGATATTGTTCGCATTTTCAAAGCTGCATTTTTAAAAAGTAAGAATCGATGTATAGAGAATTAAAAGCCCCTTCTAATGACCCCCCACTTGACCCCCATTCCCATTTGAAAAAATTTAGGGGATGGCACCCCCACTTAAGGGGTTGAAGATTTTGGTATGAAGATGTCTTGCTGACTTATTTTTTCAATTTAAGTGAGAAATTAGCTCTATCCACATTGTGGACTAAATATTCCATGTTGAAGTCAATTTTGAGAGTTTACAAGAACATTGAAATTTCTAAATTCGGAAGACTAATGGCATTTCTAAAGTCTAAGCACAAACATTTTCAACCAAAAAAATCCAAGGTCTTAGAAATAGAACAAATCGAACAATTTTTGCTTGAAGCCCCAGACGAAGATCATCTTATGAGTAAGGTAGGTTCTACTGAATAGTTTAACTATTATTTAAATATTTATTAAAATTGTTGCTTTTAGGTGGCGTTGATATTAGGAGTGCGAGGAATTGATCCATCTAAGCATAGACAATATAGAGGACAAAGGGCAATATATCTACATCATGATTTCAAATACTAAAACGAACAAACCAAGAAGCTTCGCTGTGTTAAATGAAGGATTTTGGGTTAATCCAATTGAATTAATTAGAAAATATTCTAAGTTGAGGCCTCAAAATGTCATCATAAAAGGTTGTTTTGCAATTTTCAAAAGGGAAAATGTACACGTTAATGTGTTGGTATTAATAAGCTATCAAAAATCCGTTGCGCGATTTTTGGGCTTGACAGATTCTAATTTATATACAGGGCATGGCTTGCGTCGAGCATCCGCAACTTACTTGGCCAATGCTGGAGGGGATATTACAACACTCAAACGCCACGGTGGATGGAAGTCATCTACCGTGGTAGAAGGTTATACAGAAGAGTCAATTTCCAGCAAAATTGAGATTGCTAAAAAGATACAAGGGGTGAAGACTCCTGAAGCAAGCACAAGGGGCTATAAATTTACCACAATCACAAAATGGTTCCAATAATCCTTTGGCATCAAATTACGGCTTTACCATAAATGTTAATGATAACATTAATAAGTAGGTAGATTGTAAGTTTGTAGCATTTTAGGTTATTTGTTGACTTATTACTGTTTCAAATTGGTTTTCTAATAAAAACTAGAAAAATAAACCAAACATTTGGCTTTTTATGATTTCTATAAGTCACTAGTGGGTTATAAGCCATAACTTACTAGTGACTTATGACTTATAACTCACTAGTGACTTATAGGCCACATTATTCCCTTAAAACCAACGAAATTATGGTATCATTATATACAATTGTTGGATAAAATAAATAACCTAGTTTTTTTCAAATAATTTTTTTTTCTACAAAACTGTTAAAAGTTGTTCTTTTTAATTGTCATCTTTGATGTTAAAAATGTCATTTTTTGACACGCGTGTTAAAAGTAAGTTACTTTTAACACTAGTGTTAAAAGTAAATCAAAGTTTAATTAAATTTTGTTTTGAAAATTAATAAAACGTTTTAACAAACACATGAACAACTTTTTATTTTAAATAAGTATAAACCAACATTTTAACTAGTTATTACTATTAACATTTATAGTAAAATTAGAACAATTTGAAATTGTAATTCCCTGCGGAGTCATCATACTTAAGTTGGTTTTACTGTCAACATGTGTGACACATCTATTTTCTGTAGAAATACTACTGGTAGTACTGGTGGTCTTGCTAGTAGTTGCAGCAGTAGGAAGTATTTGGCACGCAATTTCCTTCTTCTGTTCCAGTGAATTTTCAATGTAGCCTTCAGCTACCGTCGAAGATTTCCATCCTCCATGTCTCTTGATGGTAGTAAGATTTGCACCAGAATCTGCTAACAATGTCGCCGATGAACGACGAAAACAGTGTCCGGTGTAGAGTTGAGGATTTGGTAGATTCAAGAACTCTGCAATGTCGGCAGGCATTTTACCAAACATGTTAATTCCGACTGGATTCTTCACACATTTATTCTTCATATATTTAAGAAAAAGTCGTCTATGGTCAGCGTTGGGTGGCCGGAGTGCCATATACTTTCTAAAAAAGTTTAAATAGAATTCACCAACAACACTGAAAGTCCGAGGCACTTTCGTTTTAGTATCTGGTATGGTCACAACAACCGAAGTGCCCAAATATTCGATATTGTCGATGGTCATCTGACACAATTCCTCCCGGCGACACGCCCCGAAGACACCCACTATTGCTGCGACTTTCATCATCAGATACTTTTCGTCTTCTGCTTCTGTGAGAAATTTGTCGATATGCGTCTTCGTCAAAACTTTTGACTTTTTTGCTTGATATCCTTCACCCTTCCGTTTTAAAAAAGCAATAAGTTTATAATGTTTGCTTATATCTTGATCTTGCTTTATTTTTAACATAGTTTTGATCATGGAATAATTTGACCACAGCGTTGACGATTTCCATATCTTGGCTTTTTCCTCAAAATATGCCAGTAAAACACTTTCGTTACATTTCCCAGGGACCTTTTTAATGTTGCACCATTCCGAAAAGCGTCTATAAGCGATTTCGTACTGTTCCTTTGATTTCGCCGGCAATAATTCCAATGTTGCTCNTGATAGGGCCAGTCCGTTTCTGGACACCTGATAATAGCAAAAAGTTGATTTTAGCATCAAATCGTAGAGCTCCATGTGTAATACAACGTACGAAAATTTTATTAAAATATACAGGGTGGTTTCAAAGTTATAACCCTAAACGTTAATTTCTAGGTACCCCTTTGACCCCCCATAACTCCGTTAGGGGGCACATTAGGAAAAAAAATTATAGGAAGGACTAGTTTTATTTTGACCTCCCCTATACACTCCCGAGAGTTTAGGAGGTACTTACCGGACACCCTGTATACAATTGTTGGATAAAATAAATAACCTAGTTTTTTTCAAATAATTTGAAAACTATTTTTTTAGAAACGTCAAATTTGATACACATATTTTTTTGTATAAGGGCAATGCAAATATAGAATTTGGTGAGAACAAACATACAGGATCTTCTCTTTCTAGTGCCTGTGCGCCACTGGCTATTCCGGACAACAAATTACGGTTAGAACTATTAAGCTGGAGAAACAAATTTTAGAAGGAGTCGAAGTTTCGCAAGTAAAAGGCGTTTAGCGGCAGAGGTTGGCGTTTCAAAAAATTTCGTTAATAGAATATTAAAAGACCAGTTATTACATCCATTCTACTTTCAATCAGTTCAAGAACTTTTACCAATAGATCCTCCGTCACGTCTTGCTTTTAGTCAAAGTATTCGCGAACTCAGAAATAGAGACGATAATATCCACAAGAAAATCCTGTTTACAGACAAAACCGCTTTTACTAGAAGAAATATTTTTAATTCACATAATGAACATGTTTATTGTGATGAAAATCCACATGCAATCGACCCCAACATGAATTTAAAATAAATATTTTGGCTGATATTATTGGTAATGTTTTAATTGGCCCTGTTATATTACCTGCTAGATTGAACCCACAATCATAAAATTATTTAGAATTTTTCCAAACGAGATTACCCTATCTGCTTGAAGAGTTACCGACAGCACTACGAATGAATATAATTTTCATGCATGATGGGGCTCCTCCCCATTTTGCATTATCGGTAAGGCAATACTTAGATGAGCACTATCCTAACAGGTAGATAGGTAGAGGAAATAATGCCCCGTTATGACCACCTCGATCCCCGGACCTACACTCACGTGATTATTTCCTTTGGGGAGCGTTGAAGATCACAGTTTATAGCTTTCCAGTAAATACAGAAAACGAATTACGGGAAAGAATACAAATAAAAGTAATATTATGGGAGGTAGGTAATGCACAATTATTGGATAAAATTCATTTTAATTTCCTAAGAAGAATTATTGCTTGCGTTCAAGAACAAGGAGGTCACTTTGAGCATTTAGTGTAATATCATTTTAATGTGATTACAAATATCAGTTTAGGTTTATTTAAAATGTTAGTGTTGATTTTCTTATATTTTAGTTGATATTGTTTATTTAAAATAGTAGTGTTGATTCTTTATTTTATTGATTGATAATACTAAGACTAAAAAAATGTAGTTAATTTAGTTTTTTTAAAGGGAAAGTTTTTCAATAATAATCCCCGCCTTGAAGCCGCAAGTAAAAAATAATTTTTAAGAACTAAGGAAACCAAATTTTGCCCAAAATTAAAAGAAAAAAAAAATGCCAATTTTACTCGAAAGCCATAAACGATATCAAAATTTTGTAAGAGGCAAAAAATCTTCTAAAATAGTGCTTACTTTTAAAAATGTAATTTGTGTGTCATTGGCGTACATATAAAAATGTTACGGGACAGCCAGTGGTGCCAAATTCTATATTTAAATTGCCCTTATATAAATAAACAAGTGTATAAAATTTGAAGTTCTAAAAAAAATAATTTTAAAATTATTTGAATAAAACTTCTGTTCTACTTGTATATTTAGAAGACTATATCTCAGTAGGCTAGGTATAAGTTAGGCTGAATAGTCTTATCCAAGGAACTTGTGGTAGCAACTAAAAATCCCTAAACCTCAGTGGTTTCATCAATGTGAACTATTAACGTGAATTTAGTAGGTATTACACTTTAGAGAAATACTTCGAATTGTTTCATTCAATATGTCATTCATGACATATTCTGTATGTACAGTTGGTTTGCCCTTAGATTTTCCTTAGCAAACCCAAATTTTTTGACGAAATCATATTTTCGGTTTAAGAAAGTGTCATACTCGGTGTTTGCGTCTGGAAATTGCTCAATGCAGAATATCCATGAGATATGGAAATAAAGAAAGTATATCCATGACTTCGAAAATGACCCATTGCAATAAAGTCAACTTGCTCTGGAGTAAGTAATAAGTATTAATCTCAAAATTTTATTTGCGGTAAAAGTTTACCTGTGAAAACAAATGATTAGTTTGACATATATGTATACGATTTAATATTGAAGCAAAAGGAACAATAAAACGATGGAAGCAGATAAATTCAAATGATAACATACACGGACAACGGACGCTACTGAATAAGGCACAAATCATTTCAAACAAAATTGTTAACGTGACTTGTGATCATTTATGTCAATTTTAGCAGTAAAGTAGTAGGTATGTAACAACACATTCACAAACTCTTTCGGATATACATATAAACAAACTGAAGAAACTATGCACGAACAATTCTTTATTTGCCTATAATTACAGCCATAACAAAACATGTGTCATTTTCACATCCTTCCAGTTCTAATTATCGTTATCCTTCATCTCACTGCACCTTTACGACGCATGCCAAATCCCGCACTTCTCTTAGCCTCATTTGTACAGACTGGAACAAATCATTTAACTCTATGTTTGATAGTATCAGTACTTTGGTCGTAAAGGACTCCACAGAATTTGGGAGGGCTGCAACAGGAAGTTCCAAGTCGACACCTTGCCGGTAATTTACCTCAAAATTCATGTAAGTTTAAGTCAACTATTAATCTGAACTATAGTGAGTGTAAAATAATTTTTACGCACGGAAAAATGCATTGTTGAAGATGGAAAATTTATCATTTATCTCTTTATTTGTTTATTTTTTTAGTAAAGCCTTAAAGCGACAGCGACAGTGTATTTTACACAGCTCGCAGCATAGTTTTCTTTCTTAAACTTTTTAATGATAACAAAATTTCAATATAAAATACGTTGAACTTAATATTTTGGTCAAATTTTTTACAGGAAAGATGTCGAAAACTATCAAAATGTTGAAATTTTAATTATACTCTTTGGTTCCCTATTGGATTTTCCAATGTTTCTTTACTCGTTGGCGCTTGCAAGAAAGTTTCTATTTTTTAATTTAAAAACGATACTTGGCAACCTAGAATGAAAATAATTATTTACGAACGAATAATGCGTTGTTAAAAATAACAAAACATGATTAAAAACACGTCAGTTCTAGTTTAAGTACCTGAAAACATTTTATTTGTACATATTTTTAGTATCGTCCTAAAGGTGGTATTACAAAGCAAGCGACAGCGACAGTGATGACGAAGCATTATCTTTTATCGATTAAAGTTTTGTAGTGCAGTATTTTTTTCTTAAACTTCTTAAACAGTAACAAAACTTCAATATAAAATACGTTGAATATTATTTTTTATTGAATTTTCAGTAAATCTTCCGAAACTTTTATTGAGTTTTGAAAAATGAAACAAGACACATATTATCCGTAAAATTTTCAGTGTAATGCCTATACGTGGTACATAATAGGGCCCTAGAGTGACTGTTACAATCACAGTTCACTAGATAAACCGTCAATCGAACAGAGCTTCCTTGTATTCTATTAACGTTACAGCGACCGTTGATTAGAATTGATTGGATTAGACTTTGGTATTAATACATCCATTTAGTAGGTGCAGACATGTGCTCACTACGATTGTTAACAGCAGATAGTAATGATACATCGCGTTAGCAGTTAATTAACGTACATAGTTCTCTTGCATTATGAATACCTTACAAGGTGGACAACTGAAACCTATCATGTTGAGTATATTTGTGTGTGTAGTGACTATTTATGAAATGTTTATTTCTGACATATCCAATAGGAAAAATAAAAATATCAAATGAATTTACTGTGCAGTTAAATCGTTCTCCTTCCTCTTCTTCAGCAAACAATTTCACGCAAACCAAAATATTAATTGCGCAATTATCACCTTCACTTTCGTGGGAAATCGACAATTTGGAGCCAACCAAAAAGCCATTAAGACCATCGAAATTCAGCATAGGAAGAAAACCTGAGACAAAGCGCGACGGCCAAAAAAACAAACTCTTCCTCGCTAGACTCGCCGTCACCAAGGGTGGTCCTTTGCTCGGGCGGCTTAGAGAGACTTCCTTCAACACCATAACTCCACCCATGACCCGACCAGCCAATCCCCACTGTGCTGGTGAGTAACAAAAGAAAGCTCGATGGTACGAGCCGCAACGCCCCATCCCATGAGCTAAGACCCACACGGTCATCAATGTTGGCTCTGGTCAGTTTACGTCAAGTAAGACTCCAAGTACGATCGTCTTTTGTTGGTTGTTTCAGTAAGGTCTAGTGGTTTGCCGGTGGTTAGTTTTCGGTGGTTGTGGTGTAATTCGGGCTTAACTATCTAGTGCGCGGAAACCCGTTGGGTTTTTGGGTAATTTTGGTGGTAAATGGCCGTATCTGCGCTGAATATGTCCCCGTATTTTACTGGATATCCGTTTCAAGGTATGTGACTGGGGCGGTAGTCATTTAGTGATAGGAATTTTACTATGTTTTTGAAAGTCTTGATATTTAAAACGATATTTTTCAGTTCATAAATAGATATTATTTATACACATATTTCAAATTTCACTTTCAACCGCACAAAATTTTTTATTGCGTATGTTTTGATGGAAAAACTTTCTTAATTCAAAAACTATGGCGAGAAAATATATTGGATATGTAATTTTATCTTGAACAATATTTATCAAAGTTAGAAATTATGCTTCTGCCGAATTTTTTAAGTTAAACTAATAAGAAAGTTGCTAATAAACTCGATATTTTCAATAAGGGGCTTGTTTTTCTCGAATCCCTTCTTTTGTTTTCTTTCCAATCACCTCTAGATGATGTTATTAGCATCGGATGACTTCAAGTTAAGAAAATCAATTTATTTTTTAACTTTTTACTGAAGTTTTTTAGTATACTTCAGTAAAATCAAGTAGTTCATAAAATAATAAACAGAAATTACTGTGCCTTTAATAGATTCTTTCATATGCGATTTATGCAATCTAAGAAAATTAAATTGCTTGAACTAGCTGTTTCCTTGCTTCTAATTTCACTTTTGTCAAACAATAATAAAAAAGAATTAAATATTTGATTTTTGATAAAAATAGCTGAAGTTGAGTAATTTTTGAACTCCCAATTGCAATCCTAATTGATGATCCCATACTCCTATGAAAGTTGGGACATGAAAGTGGTTAAACGTAATTAATAGTTGCTAATTGCATAACCACAATTTATGCATGGTACATGTTTGTTTTATCAACATTTGTCAGATCTGAGAAAGCACTAAAATAAACAAACAGTCCCACGCCTGTGCTAGAAGAAAATGTGAAGATTTTTCTTTGCCTATGACATGACGGAAAGTATCAAAACAGAATCACGTTAACGATTATTCATCTAAAAAAATTTCCATGTATCACTTAAAGTTTTTGCTCTAAAATAGTTTTAGGTAAACTTACAATCTACTTGAAATTAATGTTCCTTATTTGCATTTCCCTGAATGACTCTCTACTCTTTTAAATGAATTTGTTTGTTTCTTGAAAAATCTGTTTAATTTAAATATTCAAATATCTGTAGATTGCTAATACTTGCCACTTTTGACGTGGGTACGTTGAAAAAATTGTTTGTAATCACGTTTTCCTTGTGTTCGTAATTTATGTTTATAGTCTATAAATTTCAGGACAGTTTTAGATATTAAGACACCAATAATTTTGTTTACGAATTTCCTGGCACCTTTTCGGAAGGGTTATAGAGATTGTGGTCAAATTTAAAACTATCTATATCTATAATTTATCTTACAGTCAAATGTTTTAAGATATTAATTATTTTATTGAGGGCATACCAAAACTTTATGCAGATGATGATATACTTTCTTTTTATCACACCAATATCAATTGTAGTACTAAAATTTCACTTGAATTTGTATCTATTACTGATACAGGCATTTTAGAAACTGTTTCTGAGATTAAACTTGCAATGAAATCAATGTACTGACAATTAATTTGTGTTTACCTTACCTCCATTTGTCACATACTAATTTTTCTTTAAAGAACTCTCTATTCCTATCATCCTTATATTTTTAGTTAAAGTAAAATGTTAGTTAAAGTTAGTTATCTACAATTTATAAAAAAAGTAATGGATTTATAAAAAAGGAAGACATTTACCTATTAATAATATTATCCCTAAATATCGATCAGGATTTAAGACTAACCATAGTTGTTATTATAAAAAATTTGGGTAGATTTTCACCCAAAATCAACACAATTTTTTGTTAAATCAGGTCTACAGTCAATTGTGTTGAAATAACACTATTAGTTGAATAATGTTAACTCAAGTATTGTTAGATAAATAATTCTTATATAACATTGATTCAATTCTGGATTGTCTTGCTAAATTATAAGTGTCATATGGGTACAGCATAGTGCACCAAATAGCAACTAAAATCAATTCCCAATTACAACTAAATAAATGGATTGTTTTCTGACAGCAGAGGCCGAAATGCGCGTCGGTATCTTCTTGTACACAACTTTGTATTCACCCTATTCAGACATGCGTAATATTAACAACGAATAGAGTGATTTTTATAACGTATGTTCTCATTGTCACATACTTTGGTCTTTCTAACCAAAAATTGTGTTGTTTAGCTCATTTTATTGTTAAAATCTTAATTTGATTCAAAATTCTATTCCAAAGTAATTTTTAATTTACATTGTGCTATTTTTTAATGTGTATCTAAATCACGATAAAAACAATTTTTATTAATTTTACTCGACTATTCAAATTGTTTGATACTCTTAATAACAAATTCGTTCTAGCTATTTTAAAATTTAGCGGATTTTCGTTCAACTGTTATCTAATTATTATTTAAAGAATGCAAGGAATGTTTATATTATATAATGGTATAATGTCTCAGGTATTAAATGTTAGAAGAGGAGGTCCTCAAGGTTCTGCATTAGGGCCCTTGCTATTTACAATTTACGCTTCAAATTCCCTTGTAGTATTTTTATTCTGTACTCAGTACTTTGTTCCAGTTGCTCCTTGAGTTTATCCTAATTCAAACAACCCTCCTCTCCTATATTCATACACTTTTCCCAACGATGTTTCCATTTCGCGAAGCAGCCTTGGATAGCTTCATTTGAAATGGAGTTTAAAGTCTATGACGAATTCGGCTTGATGTCATCAACAGTCTGAAAACGGCGTCTTTTCGGCATCGATTTTAATTTCAGAAATAAGAAAAAATCGCAAGGAGCCAGGTCTGGCGAGTAAGGAGGGTGAGAGAGAAAAATAATCTGATTTTTGGGGCAAAACTGACGAACCAACAAAGCTGAGTGTGCAGGCACATTGTCGTGGTGCAAGAACCATTAGTTGTTTCGCCACAGCTCTGCCACGTAACCGTTGTAAAACGTATTGATAGTACAAATTTTTTACCGTGGGGTAAGAATTCAAAATGCCCAGTGGGGTCATTCAGTAAATTTTGAAAACCATTCTTATGTTGTATACACAAAGTATTGCTCATGATTTGGAGATTCTGAAAATTTCAACTCAATCCGTTGAGCGGTTTTCAAGCTATATGATTTTTTTAAATGCGAATATTTGTCTCAGCCGTGGCAATGCAATGACGTCACCGCATGGGACGGTCAGTCGGCTTGGCGCTACTTCCAGAGTTTCTGCATCTACAGATTGTTTTAGCGTTTGTCCATATTAAATTTAAAAAATGGAAGCAAATTTCGTAAGAGCAGATTCTTCTAATTTGCCAAAATTAGGTTTGTTAACGGTTAGAATTTTTTAATAAAAAACCACGACTTTATCAGTGTTGAGATGAGAGGAGTTAAAATGCAAAGGTTACGTTCCAACAACGCGTAAAGCTTCTTTAAAGTACGTTTGTAGCGAAAGTTTTGATGTTTTTGTACAATAAGAATAGTATACTTATAACAATAAGGATTTTGCGTTTAAATGGATGAAACATTTTATGTCGCAGATTTCAAAGATTTACCTAATTAAATACAAAATTTTTATTACTATTTTTATTCCCATGGAAACTATATAAAAGCTACCTAATATCTTATTATCTTATATTAATAATATAACATTTATTATGTATTTTTATATAAATACTTAGTACCTATAGGTACTTGTATAATGTTCTAGATCTAGAGGATACAAACGTATTTATTACATACCTAAATTACACAGGGTAGTTTTGTTGCTTTGAAAATAAGTCATTTTTCAAATAAAAGATAT
>NW_019416279.1:535128-559777 GCF_000390285.2 Anoplophora glabripennis
TTGGTGGATAAAATTTTGAACAATTGTTGTAACATCGGGTATGTCAAATGATTTTATTATTTAAAAACACAAATTAATTTTATTAATTAATAAAGGCAAAAGCAGTTGAATTTGCCGATATAAAATAGGTGCGTTAAAATTCTTTTTACATATTTCTTTCTTTGCAAAAGTTTTTAGGTTTTTAGGTCAGGTTTTACAGAGGACCAGTTTCCAGTGCCGTGCAGAAGTCTATTCTTAAATCATTTTCGAACTGCTCTTTTTGATTTTTTCTTTACAAAATTGTATTTGTAAGGGTCCCCTGTACATCCAGAATTTTTTTTTGGATAAGTTCTGAATCACCCTGTATAGTGTTTCTAGAGGATACAAACGTATTTATTACATACTTAAATTACGCAGGGTAGTTTTGTTGCTTTCAAAATGAGTTTATTTTCAAATAAAAGAAATAAAAAAAACAAATTATAGTAGATTCTAACAGACTATTGATTTTAGATCCACATAACAGAATTACGGGAACATTATTATTTTCTTAGGCGTCTTCACAGTAGTGCTCTCTCCCACTGGGGAACAATACAATATTTGTAATTTTTTTCTGTACTGTATCTTCCACATTTCTAATAAAATTCGGTATCTTAACGACAGACGTACTCAATCAAAACTTAACAGGTAACTAAAACTCGACTACCCGACTGACTGACAACACACGCAAGGATGTGGCATCGGTTTCCCATGTGGTGACGTCACACCTGCCGGTTCAGCGGATACTCAGCGTGCCAGTTTATGATTATTTTTGGATGACTTGTGTAGGTGATGTAAAATTCAATTTTTTTGCACAGAACCTTAAGACAATATCTTTCCGTTAAGAAAATAAAAAAAATTGCTGAATGAGCCCATTCAATTAGGTCCAAAAAAACAGTTTGGACAAAGACTGACGTGTTTTCTTGGGAAGTGGAGATCTTTCGCCAATCCATTATGATAATTGAACTTTTACCTCAATGTCGTAACCGTAACCCTAGCTTTTGTCTCTCGGTATGACCGTTTGAATGAATGTTTCGTCGTCATTGGATTCAAGGAGTTGCTCTGTTCTGTTGCTCTGTCATCAAACGAGGAACAAATTTTGCAGCAATTCGATGCATTTTCAATTTTTCAGTCAAAATTTCGTGGCATGACCCAATTGAGTTGCTAACCTCTTCTGCAGTGTCTCTGGCATCCAATCAGCGATTTGCACGCACCAGGTCTTCCTGGTCGAGGATCATCTTCAATTGACTTCCCACCACATTTAAATCGTGAAAACTATTGGTAACATTGCGTATGATCCAGAGCATCATCTCCGTAAGCTTGTTTCAAAAGTTGAACCGTTTCCGCGAAAGCTTTCCGCAGTTTCATGCAAAATTTTTCGTTGCATTTAAAAATTCGTCACTAACACTTAAACACGTTGCACTTAATTGCAATTTCACGAAAATTAAATGAGATATGCACAATTCAGGAACATGTGGTTACAGAGGAGGTTATGTGCAACGCAATGCTGCCAACCGCATATCTCTAAATATCTTCATTAGCGCGAAATTCAAAAAGTTGTGTAATTTTCTGAACAAACCTTATTTGTGTGCGATGCAGCATGAAAAACATCTGCTTACTTTACGGTTGCATTCAGCTACTAGTAATTCGTCTTTAAGTCGAGTTTTTTCTTGGTCTTGAGTTCTTGCGCGTCTTCGCCGATCGCAGCATAATCTAAAGTCTGCTCTTTCCCACCGCTCAGTTCTTAGAAATGCAAATTCAGTAATTGGCTTGATTAGGCGATAACCGCGATGATAATTTCCAGATTACCCGACCACTTTTACAAACACGTTGAGGCAGCGCGCGACGTACACCTAATCTGAAAACTTGTCACTATTAAGGCACGGATTTTTTCCTGAGGTGCGACCGGAGATTGATAAAACCCGCACCATGAATATTAAAATCCGCCCGATTGGGAGATAAGTTAATAATACGGGCCGGAGCTGGTTTTCCGTAGAGGCATTAAGATGCTATCGCGCGCTTTTGACATAAGCTAGTCGGGATAACATTATACATCATCTGACAACGGGCTTTTTTCTCGATTTTTGTGTGGATCACTTGAAGGGGGCCGATGAGAAAAAAAGGACGTGTTTACCAGCGCGCTAGTAGCCGACTGGGCAATGAGAAGAAACAAGAAGAAGAGCTGCTTCGAACGCGGCGGAATATTTCCGTAATTGACGCTCGGTAGCGGCCTGCACGCTCTGAGCGGATCTGCTGGTTTGGGCGATGTTATTTGTCGATTTATGCAAAATACCAGACGACCGTGATAGACTTGAAAAAGATTAGTTTATGTGCACTTTATACTGTTCAATTAATTCAGAGAAAGAGTCACTCGAAGAGATTTATCTTGTCACAAATCGACACACTTTAGAATTTTCAACACAAAGTGGTTTAGACAGCAGAACTACTAGTTTAGAGCCTTGCGGCACGACGAACGACAGCCAGAAACAACCGAGAAGACACTTGGTCAAAGCAGACAAACATGAGTTTTTTATACTCAAGTTTCGAGCCAAGTCACCCCTTGACTAACCACAAACACAGATCCAAAACACTTAACGATGCGACGGTGAATCATTTATGTTTCTACTGCAAGCGACGACATCCAAAAAGGCAAAATCTGCAAAGCGGATACAAACAGGCTTTGGAAACCGTAGGTTTATACTAGACATTATATTACCTACCAATGGTCTACATGATCATGGGAAAATTAATAACAATAGTACCTATGATTTGATAGACTGCTAAAGAATCAGATAATTGTACATACTTGGGTTGTAACTTCAGTATAGTTGTTACGATCTCAATTGGAACCTCATAAAAACATTTAACTCGTACATTCTACGGAATCCATAGACGTCCAGAAAAAATTAGCACTGTCTCGTCTAGATGTACTATATTCCGAGCCATATTACCATATAATTACCATACGATTGTCAAGTTTTTTTATGTTTAATATCCCATTGTAATAAAGCTTGTCATAAAATATCTAAAGATTTATAATTATAATCAGGACAATCACTTAATTTATCTCGAATCATGTTTAAAGTAGGAACTTTATTTTCTTTATACATATTATAAATTGTGCGCCGCATTACATCTGGTAAAATCGTCAATTTTCTTTAATTTTGTATTTTTCCGTTTCCTTTTTGTACCGTGATCAATCCTTCTTTAATTACGCGACAAATTGGCCTTTTTTGGATATCTTAGTTAATTCGTTAATCCGTTTCCTAAGTTTTTTATCACATAGTGTCACTATTTTCAATTTTCAAACATTCATATATATTTAACAATATAATACGTTGACTTTTTACGTGTAAATCGTTGTTTTTAAACTCTAAGTTTGTTTCGGTACTTTCGACGAAAACCGGTTCCACTATTTGGGAATTTTCCCGAGTTATTTCGTTATCCTCCGCTTCAAAGAGTCTCCAGAGAGTCACGCTAAATTACTAGATAATTACATATAACATTTATTTTAATAACTATTACCATTTACTGGTTACGATATGAACAAATAATAATATCAACTAATAAATAATATACGTATTATACCAACAACATACCCCGCCAAGCAATGCTCTGCACGGCACTGGCAAAGCGGCAAAGCTTAGTGAACCCGTGTACCATACAAAAAAATTATTTACGACCTAGTGGACCAATACAGGTTTGTTTTGACGACCAGCGCGCCGCCGTCAATTCTACATCAGGCGGACTAGTTTACCAATACCGGACTCGCCGAATTGCTATTCGAGTATAAATTACGAGATACATCATGGTCAAAGCATAAGAAGAAATTTCAGGAGAAGTGCATACGGTCCTGTGCTTTAAGAATTACAGGTTCCAATTGACATCGTAACAACTATACTATCTACTTAATTTCAGTAAATTAATTCAAATGGAGAGACTCGAAGAGATTATGATGTGGGAGGTATCAAAAATCGCCACACTTTCCAAAGTTGTTTAGAGAACACAACCATTTCACTACAGCTCTCGGGCACAACGAATGACAACCATGTGAGCGAAACGGAGAGAAAATGATGAAATATTTACGCAACTTTCGAATTCTTCAGTTAAACTGTCGAAGTTCTGGAAAAGGGTAGAGAGGTCAAAGCGACGTTGTTAACCAGCCACAGACACAATTGATTCAAAGCGCTTTCGACGACAAAATTCTCACTCATGTGGCAAAGTTAGCCGACAAGAACTGTAAAGCGACCGAGGCCTGCGTTCGACTGTCTACCCAGATGATTTGCAATTAAACAGGACAATTCCTGATCACCGCATAAGACACAATTTCCATGATTGTTCTCGTACTGGAAGTATCCACAACCAGGACAGAGTCAGCTTGTAAACTGCTATAAATTCACTGAAAATTTCGGATAAAACCGCCCCCGAAACAGTGTTTTAAAAATTAGTTTGCTGACTACATTTGAATATCGTTTGTATTTTTTCAAGAATGTACTATTTTCTTCCTATATTTACGTCTGGCTTTTTTAATATTAGTGAGTGTACTCATTGTTTAAAATTTCTCACCAGCAATGTCTTAGTAAAAGTTCCAATATCCCAAAATTTTTGAGATTGTGTTATTTTTGATTTAACACAAGATGCGTACGTATAGCAAAATGGAACGTGAATTTATTTAACAAAATTATAGTCAAATTAAATACATTTTTAATACAATTTCTTGGAAATGTGTGGTACAAACTGTAGTTAGTTGTATTTTCTCTTTAAATTATGGTCACAAGTGCCACAGCTGTGTAAATTTTGTATGCCATTTTTTTTTAAATTGGTCGGTTTTCAAAGGTTACTGCGAATCCGTCACAGATAGTGCAAATCTGATAGACGAGTCCAAAGTTCTTGGCGCAAACCGCATCTTTTTATCTGTTACCGTTTTCGAGGGCGTTACAGGGCGTTTCTTGATTTTTGGCTAAACTGACTGGTGCCTATTTCTCGTTTCCCTTTCAAGATATCTTAAAACGGTTTGAACATTCTATAGGCATTTTTTTGAGATATACTCGATGACATAAAATTAAATGTGATAATATTTTTAGTTTTTGTGATATTTTTATTTCAAAAACGGAAAGAGGGCTAAAATCTGTATTAAAATTATATACTTTACTCATTTTATATGTAAATTTGCGGAAAATATAAAATTTTCAAAATACTGACGATATTTAAGTTTTCTAACTGGGAAGGCGTTGAAAACAAGGTATGACCTTGAACATTATTAGAAGCGTTTTAACACAAATCGAAAATGGTTCTTTACTCGAATCGAGACAAATAAAATATTTGAATAGGAATTAATATGACTTACTTAAGTAAATAAGTAGGTACATAATATTCCCTTATTCACATTATAATGGATTTAAATCGGTTGAGTACTTAGCCACTTCAGGTGTGCCTCAAGGGTCGATACTCGGACTCTTGCTTTTCGTTATGTTCATTATTGATCTTGTTGATGTCCTGGATATATATTTCCTTCTTTATGCAAACGATCTGAAGATATTTAAATCTATTCCAACTTCTGGCGACTGCATTCAGCTTCAAAATAATCTTAACGAGGTTAAAAGTTGGTGCGATAAAAATAAATTAATCTTGAATGCAAGCAAGTGCAACGTTGTCTTTTTCAAATAAATTAACTCGTGTAAAGTTTGATTATAGTGTTGATAATATTGTGCTGACGCGCCCAACAGTCTTACGTGACCTTGGTCTTTCATTTGACGAAAAACTGTCTTTCGGTGATCATATTGATACTGTCGTCTCTGATGCTAACAGAGCATACGGTTTTATAGTCCGTAATTGTCGTGATTTTACAGATATCGACGCACTTAAACTTCTTTATTTCAGTTTCGTAAGGCCCAAACTTGAAAACGCTTCTCTTGTGTGGTCCCCCCACTTCGCTGTTCACACTAATAAATTGGAATCAGTTTAAAATATTTCAGCTTTAAATCTGATGGTCTTTACCCTCCCATTGGACATCAACACGATGAACTTTTAAAATCTCATTTTGTTACTTCTCTTGAAATATTGCTGTCAGGTTTTTCCTCAAAAAGTAATGCATGATGCAATTGATTGTTGGAAGTTTTTATCCAAATTATCTTTTGCTGTCCCTAGATCTAGTTCTAGAGGAAATAACGTATTATCTACCGGCCGGCTGTACTAACATTCTTAAATATTTTCCTGTTTTTTTAACCTGTAACAATTGTAATATCAACGATATAGATATTTTTAATTACAGCCTTAATAACAAACACTTTTTACCTAAAATGATTATTACTTGTTAGTTTCTATAGTTTCTATTGTTTGTATATTCTTATGTTATATTTTTGCTTTTGTCTTTATATACTTCTCCTGTTCTGTAATTGATTTTCTTGTACACGTGGAACAGTCTAACGTAAATAAATAAATAAGTTAGAGTTTTCTTAGTTCTCTTTGCCCGAAAGTTAACTATAGGTGTGCCCCAGGGTTCAATTTGCGGCCCACACCGCCCCGCGGCCTTTTATAAACGTTGCTCCCAAATTTAACGCGACAATTCTGACAAAGTCGCACAAGAATCGTCCAAGATTATAAAACTTTCCCGCAGCGCTCGACTCGGTGCATCCAGAGTGCCTTTGTAACAGTCGAACGTCGCCGTCCGATTGTGTGCGAGGTGGGCGTGAGGACGTTTAACAAAATGAAAAGTCGGCCCCGGTCAGCGGCCACTTTGATCTCGCTAATGTCTGTTTTCATCAGTCGGATCCTACACCTGATTTCGGACCGATTCGAGGCGAGCGGCAAACCGCGCTCACAAATCGATTGGGTTCGCCCCGTGTGGCACCTAATTTTATTGAATTAAGCGGGATTCGGAAAAAACAATCGATCGCAGATCGATGCGTGACGCTTTTTTGTTCCGGCGGTCGCGGCTACCGGGTTTCGTTTCGGGTTTAATTCGGTTTCGGTTTTTTTTCCAGCGCCGTCTCGATGCGTCAGCCAGAATCAGGTGTTAATAATTAGGAAATTGGAAAAGAAAGGATATCGTTAAGTTGTTTGTAATGAAATATTAATTTGTCGTGCTACAGCGAGCAAAAAACTAAGCAAAAAGGAAATATGGATCAGTTGAACACGACTTGGCATTCCGTAGAGCTAGAATGCCATTATTTCTGCCGACATCGAAAATAATACAAATACCACTTCGTGTCAATACTGTTCTTTTTTCAAAAAAAGTTCCGAAAAAAGCAAATTTTGTTACGGGAATAAAGTTTGTTTGTTATAATTTCTGTTGCATGCATCCACAAAATTCAAATACATAAAATATCCACAGTATATAAACTAAAATATAGATATTTTATTATGAAATCCTTTCAAATTAACATTAGATGTGTTTAAGGAACCGTTAGTTTAAAGCTAGATGTTAAAAAAGTATACAGAATCTGTATATTGCGACCGCTGGGCGCAGGAGCGGTCCGGTCGGAGTCATTTCGATGTTGTGCAGGTTGGACTTTTCTGCATCCTAATAGGAAGGAAAATGGTAAACCTCTACATTTCGCTATGTTTACAAGACTGTGTCGATGTTTAAGGGCGTTATAAATAAATTTATTATAATTAAGGTTTCCAAGGCATATAGCGTCGAAGATGAATTTGTGAGTAGACTCAGCAAATCATGTATAATTTTCAAAGGTGCACAGAGAAAATTTGTATTATTGTAGCGTTTTAGGTGGTTTTAGAGTTGTTTTGGGACTTCTGGAAATACATGCAGATGGTATATTTTGCCGGTTTGTCGTTTTCGACCTACTAAATTAACAATAATTTAATTTTCGTCAAAATTGACTAGGGTTATGACTGTATTTACAGTAGACATAGTAAAATAGTAGTAAACATTCTACAAACGCTTTTTTGAAATACTTGACAAAAACAGTTTGCGTTTACTTTACTAAGATGTCAGTTAAGTTATGATTTGTCAGTGATTGTATAAATACAGTAAACAATTTGAGTCAAAGCTGCATTTATTTTTAAGAAATAGACAAATATATTCCAAAGTCGTTGATACATTTTGTTCTTTTCAGAAAAATTTCAAAAATAGGAACCTTAGTTAAAATAGAACATATTTTTGTGGTTTTAGACGATACTAGTCAGCGTTCATAGAATCTACAGATTGGTAGGTCACTTTGTGTCAGTAGTCATAAAATATCAATGACATTTAAAGGTATGGCATATGCTTTACATATTACATCTCGCCCACACTGGTGCTCTTGGTCATTCTGAACATCTTCATAATCTTTATTGGTTCTTCTAAAAGTTATGATGATTTTTATTAAAATTATTTCTAAAAATTATTCTTTAAAATATACAGTAATATTATATCAAATATATCCCAGAATTCAACAAAGATCAATCTTTCCCTTTTTGTGCACGTTTTACTTTTTTGTAACACTCCATATAATATGTATTCAGACAATGCAGGATCGGTTTTGAAATAAATTAAATATATGGATACAATTATCTACATAATTACCATTTATTTAATTCAATAATTAATTTACCTAACAAGTAGAAAAAAGTCTGCGTCATTCATCTGTTTTCAGACCAATTCTGTTGCTGTATCCATTTTCAATTAGGATATATTGCTCGTTTAGGCAAAATTGCTATGGAAAACATACCTTTTGGTTCAGAAATTATGATTTTCTATATCTTAACTCTATTGCGTTCAAATTTGTGTAGAATATTCAATTAAATGCTTTAACAATATATAAAATCGTTAATTACATCAATTTTTAGCCGTTTTATCCAACAAACTTAATTAAAAAAAATCTGCTTCATTTAAAATAATGAAATAGATTTTTCTTGTATTTTATTACATTTTTTTTCAATTGTAACAGTCACTTGAAACTTGTTACCTAAAAATTTGATATTTCTTTAAGTTTGACGTCAATGAATATCAAATTATGCGTAGAAATTGAAGTTAGATATTGAAAAAACACTATATTACCTTAGACCTTACTAGTTTTTTCGAAATGACATCCAAACTAAATTTATTTACTCGTATTTTCTTTGACAAACTGAATATTTAATAATATAATTTTAATACGAAACAGATCGTGGAATGTAATCGATATCAATGATTTTTTACTTTAATTAAATTTATGCACAGACGTAAAACTCGGGAAAAAATAAATTGTAGAGTCACGAGTTATGTTTTACAAAAAGAAAATGGGATTTTTCAGCTATGTATTACACCAAACTGTATAATGAATTGACATTTTTACATTAATAATCGTTTATTAACAAAATACGTATTCTTGTGTCGTCAGTTGCTAAAAAAGAAACTATTAATAAGATTCTTCTTATATTGCGATAAAAGCATTTGTAGAATATGCTTGAGTGAGCTAGGTTCCGAATTGTGGAGAAATTACATTTTTTTAAATTGTACTTTTCCATACACACTTCTTTTAATAAATATAAAATGAAACTCGGACCTTAAGAAGGTTCATATTTTTGTTTGTAGACTTGTCTGTGCCGCTTCACTGAAACTGTGGCCGTCGCCTGACTGAGAAATGCCAAGAATAAAAAATGCGCTTAAGGGTAGAGCATCCTTCTTATTTAAGATTTTCGTAATAAAATCGGTGTTTTATTCGTTTTTGAAAGATGACACATAAACGATTTGTGGGCCGACTAATGCCCAACACAAAGCTGCTACTTAGAAATTTCATTAATTTCTTCATTTGGGATTCGGGCAACATTTTGGCCACTTTTTCGGGTCCTGTGATATATCTGGTTTGACACCTCGTAGGCCCAGTAAACACGTGTTTCTTTGTTATACGCCATATAGTCGTATTTATAATTTACTATATCGCTGCTATCGACCTTAAAGTTTCTCAAATGATTACAAATCACGTCACCAGTAATTTTGTTCGGGGCAGTAATTTTATTTCCTTTACGTTGCCAATTAAATTTCGGTAAGATAGAAACAATAAGAATAAGGTTACATTAAAATCCAACATTATATTTCACACCTGTAATTTTTCACGACATTTTAATCAACCAATCAGCGATCGCATGACCTCAAGCGTAGACGTAACAGTTTGCCATTGTTCATTGTAAACGAGTCAATAATATTGGTGATTTAGGGATTTTTAGTTGCCAGTACCAGCCCTGAAATATTGGTTGCCTGTATATTTAACGAATCTATCAAATGTCTTAGTTGTACGTGATCGATGACAATATCATGTCATTAATCCAAAAAAGGGGGTAATTAATCTTATATACATACAGGGTGGCCAAATGAAACCGAAACAGAGCCACTTTCAGGAACTGCGTCAAGATTGTAGAAAAACGCTCGGACCCGTCGATTTTAGATTAAAGGGGGATCTTCTTTGCTGGTATTTTTGACTCCGCCACTTTCACCCCCAAGCAAGGGTAAGCATCCCCCCAAAATTTTTAAATGGCATTGGGGGTTGAGTAATATTTCTTTTGCAAGCTCTTACAATTCTCTTTACAACAAACTTTAAATTTTATAATTCCGCCCAATACTTTGAAAAAATTTAGATTTTAAATTTTAAATTGTGTTTAGTTGCTTACATACTACTTAGTTGATTAAATGTTCAAACTGATGACCGCCCGCTTCCATAGAAGAATAAAGATTTTGTTCGAAACATTCGCGCACAGTCCGAAGCATTTCCGGAGTGATTCGACGGCATTCGTCGACGATTCTTTGACACAAATCTTCCAACGACGCTGGCTGTGTTTTATAGATTTTACTTTTTAGGTATCCCCACAAAAAGAAATCAAGTGGCGATAAATCCGGTGATCGTGGAAGTCACTCAATGCTGCCTCTTCTTCCAATCCAATTCTGTAGAAAACGTTGTCCAAATACTGACGGACAATTAACACATAATGCGGAGGAGCACCGACCTGTTGAAAAACCAAATGATCTTCATCGTACTCTGGAACATTTTTAATAACATTAGTCAAGGCAGAGTCAATAGCGTGTTCCAGTAATTGCAAATACATTTGGCCAGTCAATTTCCAGGTAGAAAAAAAGGACCCACCAGCCGATCACCGAAAATTCCAGCCCATACATTTAATTTTTCCGGTTGCTGTGTATGCACCTCGTGAAAAACTCTTGGGTTTGAATCGGACCAATAGTGGCAATTGTGACGATTTACCGTCCCGTTCAAGAAAAAATTGCATTCATCAGAAAAACAGATGTTAAAAAGGAACTGTGGATCGTTCCCTGCTCGCTCACTCATTATTCATCCTCATGAAATTACTGGACTAAATGTATTTTGTATGGATGGAATTTATTCTTCTTCAAAATGGTTTGTATGCTAGTTCGATTGATCCCAGACACAGATGCCAGCTGCCTCGTACTTAATGTAGGATCAAGATGAACTTGTCCCAAAACTGCAACTTCACTAGCTTCATTAACTATAGGTTTTTCAATTTCTCGTTTTTTATTGGCTACGTTCCCTGTCTCTTGAAATTTTTTTACTAACTCTAGAACATACTTCCTCCTGACATGTCGATCTTGATGTTGTTCATTAAATAGCTGAGCTGTTCTATTCGCACATTTATTGTTCATAAAGTAAAGCGAAATGATATCTACCCTTTCCGCAATGGAATAAACCATAGTGTTTAATTTTCAAAAACACAATTAAATAAACTACCAACCAACGCTTCCAAATAATACTAGAAAATAATTTGGAATCCACTAATTTTACGTTCATTGTGTGTGTATAGCATTCATTTCTGTTTTTTACAATTGTGTTTTTTTTACGAAAGTGATAACAAATCGCCAAAAACCAATGTAACGCAAGAAATACTAAATTTATACCATTGGCGTACTTAACTCGAATGACTGACATTTTTACCGTTACTAATTGTTTGTACATAAGTTTCAACTTTAAAATCAAAATTCTTAATAAGTATTGGGCGGAATTATAAAATTTAAAGTCTGTTGTAAAGAGAATTGTAAGAGCTTTCAAAAGAAATATTACTCAACCCCCAATGCCATTTAAATATTTTGGGGTGATGCTTACCCTTGCTTGGGGGTGAAAGTGGCGGAGTCAAAAATACCAGCAAAGAATGTCCCCCTTTAATCTAAAATCGACGGGTCTGAGCGTTTTTCTACAATCTTGACGCAGTTCCTGAAAATGGCTCTGTTTCGTTTTCATTTGGCCACCCTGTATTATACCTTACGTCTTCTGTGATTGTTATATTCTACACTAAATGTTATTACGTTAAATTTCGCTTTAACTTTTTAATTGATTATTAAGGGTCCTTTTGTTTTACATGTTTGTTGAAACATTGTACGATCCTCACAACAAATAAATTCCGAAGTTTCTTGCGTTTGTCCGTAGATAAGTAGATCATTGCAAACAAACACAATTTATCTAAAAAAATGACATGCCCAAATTCTGAACAGATCATCAAATTTTGACCAGATTCTAAAATTTCTGAAACTATTTATTTATAAATAGTCCTCTTAGATTTTCAGTTTTACACCAAAATATCGATGACACAAATGCTGTCATGTCAAAATCATTACACGATCTTTGACAGCATTGGCAGTTCTGTAATTGTGTTCCAGGTTTGGCTGCTTGTGTAGCGCATGAACCAATGAATTTTGAACCTTATGTAAGCATTATATCGGAATACGCATGCGTCTCACTGTTGGAAACTTTTTTCGATTGCTCTAAGAACAAATCTTATAGTAATATCCAGAATATTAATAGTACTATCAAATATACGCACATAGAACAACTGACAAAACGGTGGTATGTTATCAAAGCGTCTTTATTTTCAAAATTGTTTCTAAATACACTCAGGCCACCTTTTGTTTATTGCTTTCCCTGAAAAAAAAAAGCAGAATTAAATGGGAACGAAACTTGTAAATTAATACTAAAAACATTTAAATAAGAATTAACAAAAAATATGTGTCATTTAATAATTTTTTTGGTATTGGATCTTTATATAATCAAATACTTATATAGGAATATCCGTTTCTCCTAAATTACCAGATACTGGTCACACAGACTCACCGTGTTGATCATTTATATGTTAATTTAAGAGGTAGCTGCTATGCTTTAAAATTTATATCCATATATTCTTAAATTGGTATATTATGTTAATTTTCATTCATATATCAAACCAGGAGCATAGTAACAATTAACAGAATTATTCTAAGTGTTTCGAAAAGTTTTTCTTACGCTCATTTGTATTATCTATCTATCTTCCATTTTTATCCATTTATCCTATTCGTAGGTACTCATATATCTATTTCTGCATCTTCTATATAGACATCTGTATCTTGAGAAAATTATTTTATCCACAATCACCTTATAGTAGGACTTTTATCCACACATATGAACCGTCTAAAGTGATACTTTATTTACTAATGGAATAAAGTATCTTTATTTCAGTAGTAGAATAATGAAAAGATAATAAACCTATAATAAATCAAATTTAATTTATTTACTTAAATATTCTTTATCGGAAGCCCCAGTCAAATATTCTTCAATATGTGCTCTTTCCAATACTGCAGCATTTTTTGTTTTATATCTTCTCGATTCACTCTTCAAATAAGCAGTAAGCTTGTTATATTTTCCAATATCTATATTTTTGTAGACCTTTATAGTAGCCTTCAACATCGAATACTTCGACCACATAAATGAAATTGCATATTTTTTCTTCAAATCTAAAAAATACGATAGCATGACTTCTTCATTTATTGTCATTACTCTCCGTTTTTTCCTCCATTCGTTAAATTTGGCGAACACATTTTCATAATGTTCCCTGGATTTCGCTGGCATTAAATGGAATATTGCTTCTTGAACTTCTCCAAAAACAGCCACATCAACACAATTACTTTCTTGCATTTTTACCAAATTCAGATAAAACTGTTTATTAAATAATAGACAATAGACAAAGTACCACAGCAATCAGTACCCAAAACTTACCACGTTTCATTAAATACTAGTAAGAAATATCAAGACGTGCGAATATTTCTTTATTAAATTCCAATAATTCTGACTCCACAAATATGATTGTGATGTGATTATGGATAAAAGCGTTGTTTTGCATTCATGTTTTAATTGCCTCTTATCAATTTAAGAATATTAAACGCTCCATATTTTTTTTACCATATCTTCAACTATAGTACAAATTTCTTTAATTAAAAATTATCTGTAGTTTATTAAGAAGAAAATTGCAACGAGTCTACAAACATCATAATTAAAAACATCGGAACACTACAGAACTGTTCAGCTAGGCTTAATATTTTGCCGATCAAAAGAACAACCGCATTGAGAGAACCAGATTGGGTGTAAAATCGACCAATGGTGCATGACCTTGTTCAATCGCCGTGCAAGACCACCCCGGATTTGTTTACGAAAAAAAATTCCGATTCAGGTCAAGTTGGCCGAAAAACTTACAATTCACCTCAATGGGATTTCTCCTTATTCATTGTTGTGATTCTACATTCTTAATGGGATACACAAGAAGTACATTGTCATCCTTCGACGATGAATAGGATAATATCTATTCAATTTCTATAAAAATAAACGTTGAAGTAAGGCTAAGTCGTCCTTAGCAAGGGAATATTAAGATGTGCATGATAATAATAGTTTTGTTACCGATTCTGAAAAAGAATTTCCGGTCGGCCCATTTTAATCTAGTTGCAGGCCATTTCGCAGAAGCGTCGTTAGATATTAAAAGTTTTTATTTTATAATTTGGTTGGGGTTATAATTTACGTGATGAGCCGAGGCAGAGTTTTAAAAATTAGCCGTGTCGTTTGGGCCTAACCGCAAAGACAAACATTATGTGCGGTCATTTTATGTTACCTTGAAATAGTAGGACATAAATCATGGGGTAAAGGTGGTGATTTTTCCATACTTGTCTTCAGAAAATGATTTTTGGACTAAAATAATTATAATGGGAATACAGTTAAATGACACCCTGTATAATTTTAATACAATTAGCGATATTAGTAAGCTATATTACCATATTCACTGGCTATGCACAAATTTACATTTTGCAATTAAAAAAACATTAAAAATACTATTTTTCACATATCTAAACAAAAAATAATCTAAAGGAGTTAGTTGCGAGCCATATCTCTCGTAGAAAAATATGGGTCCTATTATACAGTGCGTTCATAATGAAAGGAACAAATTCGTTTAAAATTCAGGTAATTATTATGTGGGAAAACTCTCGGACACGTCGGTTAATATTTTTAGTTGAGGATATTTTTTGACATGACAAAATTGTATGCAGGGTGTCTCAAGAAGAACATATGCAGCCATCATTGATTTTCTTAATGGAACACCCTGTATATTATGCCATATTTGAGTTGTACGGTAAATTCTGAACACTTTTAATAAAAATAAAATGTTCAAATTGAACATCCTTGAACATTTTTTAAAAGCCAACAAAAACAACCTGGTAAGCCTAATTTTATCTTAAATAAAATCTTCGTATTAATCGTTTTTCATTCCTTGACAATTTTGATGTAGTATGTATTGAATAAATCACAATTGACAATAAAAACCAAACTATCACCGGCGTTTAGTTTGTCAGTGTCATTTTGTCAGTTTTAATTTACATTTTAAAAATGCATTTATTTGAGAAAGACCGTATTGAAGTACTTATGATGACTGGTATTTGGAGAGTCGTACTCAACAAGAAGTGTGTAATTTATTTAATGTAATTCATCCTGACGGACCTCCTATTAGTAGATCTACTGTCAGCAAAATTGAATTGAAATTTTCTGAGCACGGCCAAATTAGAGATTTATCTAAAGGAAAACCAGCAGAAATATCAGATTCTAAACTAGACGTTTTACTAGAAACTGTTAATAATTCCTATGTAGCCGTTAGGACAGTCTCCGGAAATCCAGTAGAGGTAATTGAAAACATTCAACGGGAAACAATCCTTCGACCACAAAAATGTATTGAAGTAAACAGACAAAACATTGAATATTTATTTTAAAGCAATTGTTATTTAAATAATGTCTTATGATTAAACATAATTTTTTTCCATTTATCACATTTCAAACGTCATTATTACAAAAACCGCTGATTTTAGAGATATGGTATGTTTGTTCTATTTTTTTCTTCTGTTCCATATTAATATAATTTGTTCCTTCGCTACACAAACGCATAATTTTAGGGATGTAGACTGGTTTCTACAAATCTATGAGGATTTTCTGCAGCCCAGGTTCTACAATGTTGGCTGTCTTATAATATGATATCCTTTATTATACTGATACTGATACTGATGATTATACTCGCCTTTCCACTTCTAAGAAAAATTGTAAAATTAAATATCATATTTTAAATTTTTTTATTTTTTTAACTACACCAATCCTACCAATATTTCGTAGCAAGCAGAATATCCCTCTTTTTTGCAACTTCTAATATGTATTCGATCAAGCCTATGCCCAAAATTTGGGAGCACCTACGAAGATGGTTTTCGGCTTAAAAAATTTGTCTTTCCAAGTACTTTAAGATACTAATTGGCAGAATTGAAAAATCCAAGATGGCGGACATAATATGGCTCCTAGAGGTATGAGAAAAATAAAGAATCGTCCGATAAACTTCTTACACTAATCAGATTAACCACAAATTCATACCCTAATAGACTGAACAGGTGCTCTTGACATCGTTGGACATGAGTATGGAGTTATTTTTCAAAAATTGAAGATGACGAATTTCATATAGTGACTTGTAAGGCTAAAAAGCCTGAAATCGTCATTCAAAGGGAAGTGACCTGTCGATTTCACCCATAAACCTTATCTGAACAGATATCATATCATATATCGATTCTAACCTCAAAAATATTTGAAAAATCTCGATTTTTCGTTGATATAGCGAGGTAAACCTCAAAAGAATAGACAATTTTCATGTTTTTGGGGTTACTGAAACATGATAATGTGTTTTTTTATGATATTATATCATACACTGATCCTAACCTCAAAACTTATTTGAGAAATCTCGATTTTTTGTTGATATAGCTGATACTATGAATGCGGACTGACGAAAAGACACAAATACCTAGGGACATAATTTCTGGCACCTCAGAACATCAGAGAGACTCCAACAAAGTTACAAGTCTGTACGAACCATAGCTTTGTTACTAGCAGCATGCATAATGTGTTACAAGACCGGAGGGAGGCAGAGTGCAACCTAAAGATCAAGAAAATTCCCTGATTAAGTCAAATTTACAGGAACGTATCAACAACCAGAATCTGGATCAGATGTCATAAGAATATAATTTGCGTTTAGATAATAGAGTGGTTTCTAAATTCAAATATTTAAGTTTTGTATAATTTTGCAAGCAAGGATTTTAAATAATTTTAATTATTACCTAATCAAGAACTATGGCGACAAGCAACAATAATAGAGTTGATTTTTTTTTGCAAAATGATGGTGACTGCGCATGCTCAAGTATTCATGACAAAGAGGGTACAATATGTAACCCCATTCTATATGTATAAATACTATTATAGAAAAAAATGGAAGCGATATACCTATTTATATTTTCAAGCTAATTTGTCTTTAGTAAATTACCATTGGGTTAAATATGATAAACAGATCTCAGCTAATTCTGCATTTTGGGGACTGCCTTTTCAAATGACCCCCTTCCAAAGTTCTTCAAAACACGTCTTTTTCGTTCTAAGCAACAACAGATCCCTGAAGGTTATTTTTGTTGCAGGTCAAGGAAGAGTCAACCAGCTAGGCGGCGTCTTCATCAACGGTCGCCCTTTACCAAACCACATCCGGTTGAAAATCGTGGAAATGGCGGCCGCCGGGATAAGACCGTGCGTGATATCCAGACAGCTCCGTGTCTCTCACGGCTGTGTGTCAAAAATTTTGAACAGATACCAGGAAACTGGCAGCATCAGGCCCGGTGTGATAGGAGGGTCGAAGCCTAGGGTGGCCACCCAGGAGGTGGAGACTAGGATAGAGCAGTTGAAGAAGGAGCAACCCGGTATTTTTTCCTGGGAGATCAGGGACAGGCTGATAAAGGTAAAAAATTTATTTTCTTTGTGCAATAAAATTATACCAAAAACCAAATTTCGTAATTTAGTTCTTTAATACACTTTAAATACGTTGTTTTTTTATTAAATCTTATGCTAATCACTTTTTGTTGCAACTATTTATATTCATTAGAAATTAATTGCTTTTTTAAGTAGTTTCTAGTTGCTTGTAATTTTTTTAATTGAATAATTGTTAAGTTGACTTTTTTCAATTATACCATAAGTAATCAAGTTTAACGATAATTTTTTTCTAATTACAGAGCATTTTAATGATTATTCTTTTGATTTAATTGTTATTTCTGTATCTACAAACAATACTGCACCTGTATTTCTACATATAAATCTATTATTTAACCTATTATGCATTGTGTTTACAAATTTAAAGCCAAATTGAAAAAGGAGATAGAAAATATCAATTTTAGTAAAAAATCTTAATAAATAACATTGGGCTTAAAATACTTACTAAAAAAGATACAGATAAAAATGTACTTCCAAAGATATATCTTTGTTTTTAGACATTTGTAAATATTGTTATTTTGACTGAAATTGGCGTTTGTGCTTACACAAAATTAAAAAATAAAATAGCATGTGAAAATAATCAGATACCAAGTTTTTCATTGAATTATTTAATTTTACTCTTTCCATTTGCCAAATTTACCAAAAACTAAAATAATCTATCTAGCTTAGAAAACTATTATACAGTGCTTTCGAAAAGTAACGAACAAATTCATTATTTTTTAAATTGAGAAGTTTTCGAAAAAATTCCCTGGCACGTCGATTTTGTTTTTAAAAAAGGCACTTTTTGACATACGACCCATATTTGTGAACTCATCGTTGTTCGAGATATGATGTCATCGACAATTTTTTTAAATAGCAACAACCAATTTTGACCAATGATGCCATTTGAAAGAGCGTGTCATTCTACATACACATCATGAAAAATTATGGTGTTACATAACAAAAATTTCAAGAAAATAATGTTTGAAGTTTTTGAAATTTAATTTTCACAATACTGAAAATGATAATGATTATCTAAAAATCGACTAAATTAAATGTTCAAATTGTGCACCTGTGCAAGTTTTTGAGCTGCACTTTCGAGAAGATCTGAAACATGTATTTTGGCTGAAGGTGGCCATTTCCAACATATGTTATAAAAATGTTATAATAAATTGTAGTAAAGTAATTCCATTGTTAATTAATTATTTTGTTATTATTATAAGTATTGCAATTAGTATCGTAAACATGCACTTGATCCAATAAATCAGTTTTGTTGTTAATCAGTTTGGAATACAAAAAAAGTGTAAAGAAAGAAAAACTGAAGATAATACAATGGCGCATATGATGACCGATTTTATTTGTAATATTATACAGGGTGATCTTTTTTTTAGTAAATAATGATCGATGATACCCACACCTACGCCACTGGTAAGTTTCTAAAGCTGACAATTTTTTGTTTCATACCTGCTGGCATACTAAATACTCACACCGAATTTGGTTAAATTATCTCAAGTGGTTTAGAAATTAAAAATTAAAAACTGCTTTTTTTTTTAATTTTTGACACGCTGTTTTACGACCCCGCATTTATGTAACAAAATGTATTTTTGGTCACAGAATACGCTCCTGGATTTTTGATCTCTACTTAAGAAACGCTCTGTATATTCCACTCTTTTCAACAAACTAAAGGATTTTTACTCATTTTACTCAATTTAACATTCCAATGTCGAATAATTCTAATTAAGGAGGTATATCGGGGCCCGAGGGAAGTGAGGAGCGCAGGGGAGTCCTATGATTTTCTTATGGGACTAAAGCCCGCTGCCAATTTGAAAAAATTAAATTCTTTGGAAATTATTTGCGATAAACATTATTTATATAGCAAAGAAATCTACTCATATGCACAGAGCAAACATATTGAAAATTAACAACATAAAAATATCATATTTAAGTAGTTTTAAATTATATTTAATGAACGCATAAACACTATGTAGATGTGGCAACAGCGCTAATAATCGAGTGCAGTTGTACACACTGCGAACCTACAGACCTCGGACAGCGGAGATATTGCGCGTTAAATTCGGGTAAAGATGCGTACGCGTTCAAAAATGTATTGTGTGTAAACTATGTACAATATAATTATTATATATAGCAAATATATCGTATTATCCTCGCGAAGATTTGTATCCTTTATTTAAAATCCGTAAATCATGTGAACTGGTAAAACAACGAGAATTATGTTAATTTAGTTCTAAAGAAATGAAATGACACTCGCGCCCATCTCTCGTCCAAGTCAAAGAAAATGTTGGATGCAATTTTGAAGGTTCTGTGATAGAAATTACATTATTACTCACTGTTCGTGTTTTTAATCTCTATTTTAGTAATGTTACAAAAGTTTTGCAACTATAACTAATTTTTTAGATATAAAGTTTGCTGAGAAATATTTATGTTCCTTTGTTATTCCGTACAAATGCTTTTATCTCAAGTATTACTAATTATATTAATCAAGTAAAGAAAACTTTATGTAACCCTAAATATTGCTGGGTAATGATTACGATGTTTTTATAAACCATTAAATATATTAAAAGGATTTATCAACTGTATTTTTTATTCCAATAAATATATCACAGCTTCCTAGTCTTTTTTAATTAATCTAGTTTTTTAAAAACATTACAAAAAATCATCTGTTGTGGATAATTTATTGTTGATAACAATGTACATGGGATTTAGGAAAAATGTATATGTTTGAAATCAATTTCGTTTTTATCAAGTCTTTCAAATGTATTCCCTCCTTGCTGTCAGCTGATTGGTACGTTGCCACATTAATCCTCAAGTCAGACAGAAATGCAGTTATTGGTTTCTGTTTCTAATTAATACAGCTGTACTATGTTCAAAACTTACATTAGTTTTACATTAAAAATAAGATAATATTGTGTACTATCTATGGAAAAGTTTTGTTTCACAATTTCTACATTTTTGTCTCAGTTATGGGCAAAAAAAGCCGCACCGTCCATATAAACCATGTTAAAATGAACAACTTTCAACAACAATATCTCAACCTTTCATGTATTTTTGTTCTAGATTTCTAAATAAAATTTTATCAATATTTCTTGTTATAGGAAGGGATATGTGACAAAAATTCAGCGCCCTCAGTCAGTTCAATCAGCAGATTGCTTCGTGGTGGAAGAAAAGACGACCCAGAACGAAAAAATCACTCTATAGACGGAATACTTGGTGAGTTTTTGTAGCAGCTTTTAAAATTTAAATTTTCCCATATTTGTATCCTTACTTACATTCATTCCATTCATCCGCAAATACATTTTTCCAATCTTATTATTACCAACGAAAATCTCATGAAGGCATTCAAAACAACGTGGGAACGCTCCTTTATTGTGACTAATTAATTAAAAACCGTGAAGTCAGTAATTACATGACCAATTAAAAAAAGACTCCCCGTTCACCTCGACGGTCCTGCCGAAATTTTAAATCGAATCGAGACAAAAAGCTAGTCTATTTATTCTTTAAACAGCTCTAGAAAACGATACTTCGACGATTAGAAAAAAAGTTCACGGTTTGGCGGATTCGGATTCCAATTACCGCAGGCGGATATGGAACTAAGAGCCATGCGACATGTTTTTCGGAAAGATTTTACGCTTTTTAACAGAATTCGGGAAATCGTGACGAGATCTGAGACCGTGAAGATATGGTAGGGGGTTAGATTTGGATTTTTTGCTCCAGTGGAATATTAGGGCGGCCTTGGAACTCCTAGAGCAGATACATTTCTTTAAAAGTACTTAGGAGCAATATTATGGCTTTGTTTCAAGCGATTACCCTGTATAAGATAAACCAGAACTGAACGGAAAAGCCAATAGGACACCAAAAGCACAGATTTTCATGGCATTATGTAACTCAAAGTTTCATCTTGGTAAATTTAACACCCTCAAATTCATAAACATTTTTTTTTAGATCATGTAAAAGTCCTTTTCTTCCTCAACAACTTCTGTTAACAATGTTTTTCGATATCTCTTCTCGATCAAAAGGTGTAACACGATTTGTACAGAAAAAAATACTGGTTTGATCAAGTCTGTTACTGATTTTGTCAGTGTTGCTGACGAAATCATTTGTTTCTACACTGCTGATTATGAATCTTTAAGTGTTTCTCTAAAAATCAAAACCAGATCGACACATAAAAAGACTATTTTGACTCTGATATTGTTATCAGACGTAATTTTTCATTCTGAATCAAATCATCAATCAATATTCGTTAAGTTAAAGTACTTTTCTTCTTTTTGAACTTCCTTTTTGGATTATATCCATACGATCACCAATTAAAGTTTAGTTTATAATCATCTACCTTGACCTAAAACATTCTATAGATTCATTCTCAAGCCTTAAAGTCTCAGTCATATTAAAAAAAATATTGCATGTAGATGTATTGAACGCAACATATTAAATACTTAATCCTTAGATTAAAAGTGTTCATCAAATTTTAATTTATCAAAGTTTGTTCAACAATATTTACAATATTTTTTGTTTACCCACATTGATATTAAATACAGAGTTTGAACAAGTACTAAAATTAAATAAACCACTGAAACTGCCACTACCCTCACTCTGGGAGCAATTCTCAAAGCAGTCCAACACGTTTTCGTTAATAGTTTATTGTATTTTCAATGTTGTGAAATCAGAACTAACAACGGTGTTGATAGACTAGGGTCGATAATTTTTGAAACCAAAAAAAATTATAGTAGGATGAAACCCATTGGAAAAGAAAGAGAATATAACAGAAATGAAAGGAAAAATAATTTACGGGCGATCTGAGGTCGGGAAGGGGAAGGGGGTGAGTTTTTAAGGGTAAAAAACGGTTTCCCTTGATTTCCGGAAAAACTACAAGTCTTATGGAAAAAAGTTAAATGGCAAAGTTGTAGGTAATAAAAAGATCTACAACTTTTGTATTTACACTTTTTTCACATAACCTCAAAATTTATGTGAAAAATTCAAATAACCAAGTTTTTGGTTTTTTATTTTTATCTTTTAAAAAAAAATTTTTTTTTCACGAAATTTGGTGAAAACTTACCTATTTATGTCCCAAACACGCTGTAATTTTTTTGATTTGAAATATTTATTTTTTCACCTTATTTTTACTTAATATCGAAAAAGCACCCTAATTTTCAATCGAAAATTCTCACGTCAAAATATCTGCTTTTTTAAAAACGTCGGTGGGCTTTTTCTTCGTTGAAATCTCTACTTTCTGATGGTGTAAAAAAATATATACATTACTATGGTAAGTTTTCTCAGGAAATGCAAAGAAACGAACTAGAATCCGAAATTTTTTTTCTAATCATTATGTACAATTTTGAGCTATTTATTAAAATTTACACTTTAATTACTCGAAAAACGTAAGATTCCATGTTACATTGATAAACAAAAAAATTACAAGTCGAAATATACTATTATAATTAACAACCAAATAAGTTAATAAAGTTAATATTTAATAAGACATCTACAATATTTTGAGAAAGTTGTAGAATCTTCTTTCGTTTCTTTGCATTTCCTGAGAAAACTTACCATAGTAATGTATATTTTTTTACACCATCAGAAAGTAGAGATTTCTTTAGAAACATCAAATAGAGAAATTATTGTTCCTATAAATTATTAACAAATTATTTTATTGGATATAAAAAATATTACGGCTGTAATATTTCTGTCGACACTTTGTAAAATCTTTGAAAATTAGACGCAACACTTGATTCTTAACGACCATTTTTTGGCGTAATTTTAGTAATGCTAAATGAGGTATACAAAAGCAATCGCTATAAAATCATAGTTAAACTAAAAAGTAATATTTGGAAACGGTTATGAAAGACACATTTAACGTTGTTGAACTGATTTAAAATGTGGAATTTCCTAATGTTCCAATTCGGAACTAACTAGATCAAAATGATTTTGCGCCATTTACTTAGTTTCTATTTTCCACAGAAATTGCTACATTTTTAGAACAAATATTCGGTTCTCTAGACTCATGTTGCTTGTTAAACATTGGGACCATACTTTTTTCTTTAGTGACGATTTCCATGATATTTTTTTTACAAAAGTGCTTGAATTAGAAACGCCACAACTAACCCATCACTTTTATGCAAAAGTAAAATACGTTTTATTAAGAATTCTTAGCAACAAAGAATTTTTAAATTCACATGTTTTCTCCGAGTTTTTGTAATTTGTTTTTGTAGTCAACTTATGTTTACCACAGACAATATAGCGTATCGCTACAGACTGCTACTTAAATGCTGGAAATTGGCAACCCGAAATGGAAGCAGGGTCTCCTTAGTCGGCTTCCAGCTATAAAATTTAGCGCGGTAACTCTTCTACTTGCTAATAGGCGGCAGTTCCAGCTGTGGCTTTGTTGCCAAATAATAACTGTTAAACAAATGTAATGCTTTCAATTATGCAATTAAAGAGATATGGAACTTATCTTGTGTTTGGAAATCACATTTGCCTTAAATGTTAAATAAAATAAATCAAGTTAGAATTAAAACTATGAATTTACCTAATTAATTATTTATTTTATATCACCTTGGAATGGGAAAATTCAAAAA
>NW_019416279.1:560899-595362 GCF_000390285.2 Anoplophora glabripennis
ACTTCAACGTATGATGTAGAAAAGAAATCCGTAAGTACGCCTGGCAACATTACCAAAGTCTTGTTTATATGTTGCTAGGATACGCGTAGGTATGCGGGCCGCTGCATTTGATTCTTCCTAAAATTCTGCTGGTGGTGTACTCTACCGGCAATTCGGAAATTTAAAACTGCTGGCCTATTCCAGGAGCGGTCTGTGGCGATAGCTATTTTGTCCGTGTGTTTACTGTTTGTTTTTTACAATGTATTTCTCTGTTATCTTGAATATTGATTTATACTCTTTTGATTTGACGGCCATATCTGTTTTTTGTAACAGCTATAGTGACAAATAAATAATTATTAGTATTATTGTTATTATTACTTCCGATTCAAATACAAAGATAAATAAAAACTGATGCTCTTACCTGTGAAAATTCGTTAACAAGCTATATTATTTGTATACATTTATATTTTTAATAAAGAATATATTTTATAATTTCAAAATAATTGTTATATGGATATTATCCTCAAATGTGTGGGCTATAAAAGAAACGCCAGTATTATTAGCTAACTTTATTTACATTTGTTTATTATATTACATTAACAACACGACCACGATACAGTCGTTAAAGTCAGTTTAATAGACATTAATTGTTTTTCAAGGCAATCTTCGATTTTCCAATAATTGAAACAGATTTCCGCTTTGTGCGCGATAAAAAAAAAGACATGAGCCACCCCATCAACATTACAGCTAATATCGGGACTCTATAGATTCACGTGGTTCCAAAATTTTTGGTTTTATTTCAGAAACGTCTCCAGAAAAGTTATTTAAACTCTCGAATCGTACGTTAGTTTAATTTTCTACCGTCGAAAAACGATTTCCCCAAACACATCGGCTCCCGGGCACCAAATTAAATTAAAATATAATAAAAACTGCCCGTCAGAGGTGACTGAGAGGTTAATAATAAAATGAACCGTCATTATCTTTTGTAGGCAGCCACAGTTTTTGAATCGTCACGCTGCAGCCTGTGAGGTCCGCGCGAGGCGGCGGGCGATGAGATTTTCTGTCAATTTTCGAGTTGATTTGTGGCGAGTTTTTGTCCGGAGCGCGCGCTTTTGCAGCGTCGCTAAATGGCAGCGCAACTACAGAGCGTCTAGTGTTTCACTAAAATTGAAAGGGAAACTTAAAATAAAATCAATAAAAGTTGAAACATTTATACAAATGTTATTTCAATCTTAACTCTCGTAGTACTAATACTCGAATATTCACTCCAGTTGTAGCAGGCGGTGCTAACAGAGCACGCCACTGACTGTTGAGACGCCGTCGCGTCGCCGCGAACACGATTATACAGGATCTCTGTGGATCCAGTCTGTCATGTGTTCGAACGTCAACTCGATTACCCTGCAGATTATTAACCAGGGACGTATATAAGGCCAGTACACTATCCGTTTATTTAACCAAATATTAATCGAGACTTAATATATTATTGTTTTTAATTATTGTAATCAAACCACTGCATTTAAACAAAATGTTCACAAAAAACCAGATTAACGGACCACTTGTCTAGCACTACACGCTTTACACCACGCCACGAGCTGACCTAATGGGAACTATGGAAACAGATAAAGACAGCGCACGACAACCATATAATGGGGTGGAGTCACTCAATAAGGAGGACTTCGATTTAGCTACAAGTTACCAAATACGAGTTTATCTGCAGAATTTATTTAACAGACACCTATATTTAAGTGAAAGTACTCAGTTTTAGTTCAAATATTATTGAACTGTACTCAATAATTTCACTCAGTGGATTCGTACCTTTGTTGCTTTCACTCACGCCGATTTTTTTACAGGGTATCACGTTAAAAATTTTAGAGAACGATGTACAGGGTGATTCACTGTATTTTAACCCCCATTAACCCCAAAAAACGAAAAGAAGGTTTTTTTATTAAGAAAATAAGACACTTTACACTTAAACTTTTTTCAGGGATTTCTGCCTTTTTCCAATTACGTACAGATTTACAGATTTAGTTATAATATATTTTGACAGATGGGATTTTAACTAAATCTCATTAATTAGACCGTGTGATGCCTAATTACTCATGGACAATGTTATATGGTAGGCCGGGACAGTGAAAGGTAATGTCGTGACAACATTGTTATTGTTTGACAGTTTGTATTATAATTTAATTAAAATGGGTTACACAGAAGTAGAAAGTTGAAATATTATAGGAATTAAAATAGAGCAAAATTCTTCTCCATACTCTATTTAATAATAATTTTCTACTTCTTTGTATCCTATTTTAATTAAATAATAATACATATTGTCAATCAATAACAATGTTGTCAAGACATTACTACCTGTCACTGTCACGACCTACTATATAATGTCCATGAGTAATTAGACCTCTCACGACCTAATTAGTGCGATTTCGTTACATTACCTATACGCATTTTGGACCGTATTAATGTCCGATATATCAAAATATATGATAACTAAATCTATAAATCCTTACGTAATTGGAAAAAGGGCAGAAATGTCTGAAAGAGGTCTAACAATTACAAGATGTATTATTTTCTTAATAAAACACCTTCTTTTCGTTTTTTAATTGTATCTCCCTTACTGTTAGAGGTAGACCCAACAAACCTGATATGACTATGCTCCACAGGGAATGTTCTATCCAAATATGTAAAAATATACAGGGTGTCCCATTTAACTTAACAAAGTTAACATCCGCGGCCATTTTGTTTGGACTTCATTTGTTTTTCTACAATCATTTTCGAATAATTTATAAAAACTCGAGCAACTTTTATAATTCACATTTATTTATAACTCTTAAACAAAAAAGTTAAAGGGGGGTCAAAATATAGTGAAGCACCCTGTACGTATCTTAGAAAAAATACAACTAATCATATCCTAAACTGGAATGAACAGAAACATGTCGTAACAGTATGCCGTTTACAGGTATCTTGATACACAAAATGACAAATATAAAATTGATATTTGAGATGGCCGATTTATGATGACGTAGTTAGGGGGGAAGATTCTAGCCAATAAATTGTAAAAGAAACATTGTAAAAATAAGACGAAGTTCAAGAATATTTATTTTATTTCTGTAAATTCTTACAGACATTACGCATAGCTTCTAACTACGCAATTATCTATTTTAACCGAAAAATTTCCAAAAAAATGATTCTTTTCACTAAATTAAATGAAAAATTTACAGGACATGGCATTTTGCTTAAAAATTACATATACCTCCATTTTTTGCAGTGTGTAACGCACAACCTATGTAATTACTATTATTCAAAATGCAGGTTACTACATAAATAAATTATTTTCACTTTGACAATTTATTTCCGTAAAAGCTGATTTACATTGACAATTTATTGATCAATTAATTGATGAAGTCGCTTCATCAATAAATTGGACAAGTGTAATGCACCAAATCAGCTGTCAAATAACTTCATCAATTTTCATCAAGTTCTTGACGAATTAGAGCATGTTCTAATTTTCGTCAATTTCTTCGTGAAGTTCGGAAGTACCAACCCAACAGATTTCCAGACTCAGATCAGTAATGAGTTTATGTTATTGGAATATGTAAATAATTGTGTGAAGTCATACTAGTTTTGCATTGTTTTTACTGATTTGTTACTTACAAACACTAATATTCATATATGTGTCAAAACGTACTGCTGTTGTGTCACTACAATTATGAGTGGAAAGGTGACATTTTTGAAATTTATTTGCTTCTTTGATTCATTGGTAGAACTGATTCATACGTCAAAAAACTTGACAAAGTCTGTGGCAGTGTAAAACCACACTGTTTACCAATAAATTCGCGAATTAATTGATAAAGAACTTCGTCAATTTATTGATGAATAAATTGTCAATGTAAAACAGCTTTAAGACATGTAGGCTATTGATTATATCCAAAGAACAGGGTTAAAAGGAACTATAGCGTTCAAGCAATTTTATTGCAAGAATCGTTCAAAGGGTAATTTTAGATGAAAAAACCGCAGAGTGGTATTAAATTAGAGATTCAGATTTTTAATTATAGCTTGAAAACGAAGCAAAATTTCGCTATAGTTCATAGGAAAAATCATTTAGAGAATTGAATTTCCCATCGATATGACTTATTTGAATGATTTAAAAATTCTATGCAAAAAATTGTTACTAAAAACAATTTGAGAAAAGCAAAAAATTCGATTATCTATTTTTTTTTACTTTTTAGCCTCTAGTTTTTTTTTTGAGTAAAGATAAGTATAGGCATTGCTTCATAAGAAAAAGTTGAATTTTTTTCAAAAAAAAAGGAAGGATTCGTTCAAGGATTTTCATCACATGACTTGTTTGAAGGGTCATTTAAAATGAAAAAGACCGCGGGGTGCTATTAAATTAGAGGGTTGAAATTGAAGATAGGGGTGAAAATGTACATTTGCAGTTTTTTAAATATACCACGAAAACGAAGCAAAACTTTTGTAGAGAATTGAATTTTCCATCGAAACGGCTTATTTAAAAATTTACAAGACAAATTTTATGCAAAAAATCGTTAATAAACAATTTTAAAAAAGTAAAAAATAAGATTTTCTGATTTTTTAAATTTTTTTGACTCCAATTTTTTTTAGTAAAAGTAGCAAAGAAAATTGCTGTACAAAAAAACTAGATGAGATTCCCTTTAAAATGATGCGTTTTCAAAAGTTTTTGAACTAATATTGACTGAGTTATAACCGGTCAAACTTGAATATTTTTTAGATTTTCGTCGTTTTTAACATAAATTAGAATCAAAAAAGTAAAAAAAATAAAAAATCTTATTTCTGCTTTTTTAAAAAAACATTTTTTTTTTCAAATATTTTAAATAATCCATTTCGATGGGAAATTCAATTCTCTACATAATTTTTCCTATGAACTATAGCGAAATTTTGCTTCAATTTCGAGCTACCATTAAAAAACTGAAAGAAGTGCATTTTCACACCTATCTCCAATTTCTACCCTCTAATTTAATAGCACTCCGCGATTTTTTCATCTAAAAGGACCGTTTTAATGATTCATGTAATAAAATATCTTAAACGTCATAGTTCCTTTTCAAATCCCATAATCAATAGCCCAATTTGTGCGGAAAGAGAAACGATAGTGTTTTGGGAACTCACAACTGCCTGTGTTCAAAGATTTTGTTCAATTGCTACATTTTACAAAATTGTGAGGCACAGAATAATACTCAAAACGAATTATAGCGGCCACTGAAAGAAACAAATCGTAATACATATAAATTTAGCATGAATATTATCGTAATCGATCAATTTATTCCAAATTCTTGGACTTTTATCCGCGCTTTCAGTACAAAGCATATCTTTAAATACGATAAATTGCACAGTCTCGATACTCAACCGAAAACAAAGCCGAGAGGCCCACAAAAAATTACGCTTATCCATCACCGTGACGAAATTACATCTCAATACAAATATTCCTAGATATCATTTACTTCGGAATAATAATATTCAATAGACTGTGCCCACGGCGACCTATTTCTCGAAATGTATTGTAATTCTTGTAAATTAGGGTTAATTTCCGACAGATCCCCGCCCCTGTTGCCCACGCAGATGCCCGGTCAGCGTTTTAGATAAACTGGAATTAAGTTCTTGTAAAATAAGTTTTATTACATGCAATTTTTTCCGAGGTCTCGCTGGGAATGCTAATGTCAGGGATTACCTTAATTTCTGCCGTAAGAACGGTGATCGGCCGCTTATCTGCAAAAAAATGGTAAGAAAATTTCGCCGACCTACATACTGGAGCACGTATGGTCGTGTAATTAGCGACCACGTACTTTTAGAAAGAAGGTACAGTCGGCGCAGTAGAAATCGGGACAAGCGGTGTTACGTTATTGGTACGGAGCTGTAGTCCGCAGAGTAGTTGTGGGATTATGTCACATTAATGAGGTAAAGTAAGAATACTTGAATGGTTTAAAGATGGATGGTCACTATACGCGGAAGCGGAGACAAGAATACCTTTAATAATAATTACAAACAATAAAAAAATTTAATTATTTATTTCCGACAGGTTTAATTTGCTATTACAGGAAATTTTTTAAATGCAATTGAAAATCTTTTACTGAAATCAAGGCACTGCCTATTATGTACTTCTTGGAGTCCTTAGGAATATCGTAATACTGCGAGATATCGAAAAAGAAATTATACAGGGTGATTCTTAAGTAGAGGTCAAAAATCCAGGGACGTATTCTGTGGCAAAAATAAGGGTTTTTTGTTATTAAACGTGGGGTCTTAGGACAACCATTGTCCAGCTACAGCGTATCAAAAATTAAAAAATAAATCAGTTTTTAATTTTTAATTTCTAAACCGCTTGAAATAATTTAAACAAATTCGGTGTGCATATTTAGTATGACAATAAGTATGAAAAAAATTACTACCTTTAGAAACTTACCAGTGGCGAAGGTGTGGATCATTATTTGCCAAAAAAAAATATATCAAAAAATTGATATAAATAAAATAGGTGCGCCATTATATTATCTTCACTTTTTGTTTCTTTACACTTTTTTGTATTCCAAACCGATTGACAACAAAATTGATCTATTTGATCAACTGCATTTTTACGATACATTACATTACGTAAAATAATAACAAAATAATTAATTATCAATGGAATTACTTTACTATGCTTTCTTATAACAAATGTTGGGAATGGCCACCTTCAGCCAAAATGCATGCTTCAGATTTTCTTGAAATTGTAGCTCGAACACAAACATTCCAGGAGTAGCTCTTATCACTTCGCAACCAGCTATAATTTGTTGACGTAAGTGTTCCTCAGATTCAATGTAAACTAATCTCTTGAGATGTCCCCAAACAAAAAAATCAATAGGATTCATATCGGGTGGTCTGGGTGGCCAAGGTTGACCTGATTTTTGAGTGCCTCGTCCAATCACGTTATTACCGAATTTTTCGGTACCCACACCTCCGCCACTGGAAGGTTTCTAAAGCTGGTAATTTTTTGTTTCATATTTACTGTCATCCTAAATATGCACACTGAATTGGTTAAATTATCTCAAGCGGTTTAGTAATTCAAAATTAAGAACATATTTTTTTTTTAATTTTTGACACGTACTTGTTGTTTAATATACAATAATTGTTTTTTTATCATAATTTTTTATCATAATATCAATAATTTTTTATCATGTTTTATTGGTATTCTTCAAAATAGTCGATATAAAACTATCGATAATAATATTCATTCATAAATTTAAAGACCATGAACTCATTTCGGCCAATAATATAACTCGTTTTATAAAATTTAATCCCATTACAGCATATATGATGTTTTTCTACAATTACTCATCATACCTCTTGTAAATCACCCGGTAGACCATCCTCGCAACATTTAACATCAATCCGAGTCAAAGAAAAACATTGAATGCCTGTGCATAATTAGATTTACTTTAATTACCGTTTTTATAAATAGATATTTACAAAACTCCTCGAACACAATGTGAATTTGCAGGTTTATTACTAGTTTTTTCTACATCCACTGCAGCGTAGCGAGATTACTATTTGTACACATAATTACCCAAGAAATAATTAGTTTCTTTCTTCTCAATGGGATACATCCACAACAGACGTAATCTTCTTCTTACCTACATAGTAGAGTTAATAGAGAATATTTGTTTCGTGGTTTTTGTTGAAAATGGACTACTGAATAGCATACAAGACCTTCTGACCTGTGCCTTATTGAGATTTTCTTTTACACATTGAGATATCCAACAAATCTTTTATTCTTAACAAGTCTCTTTTTTTTCAGGACCCAACTCTTCATGCGACGAAAGCGACACAGAATCAGAACCTGGCATTCCTCTGAAGAGGAAACAACGCCGTTCAAGAACCACCTTCACAGGGGAGCAGCTGGAGGCCTTAGAACGCGCTTTCAGTCGTACCCAATACCCCGATGTCTACACTCGCGAAGAACTAGCTCAGAAAACCAAACTAACTGAAGCACGCGTTCAAGTCTGGTTCTCCAATAGAAGAGCTCGTTTACGCAAACAACTGAACTCCCAACAACTTAACGCCTTCAACACCATGTCCCTCCAAACCGCTTTTCCAGTGCAACAGCACTACACCGATCCAACTTTCAACCAGAGCACCTGGGCGCAACAGACCTACGCCAGTGCTGCTGCTCTGGGCACCACACCTTCCTTAGCTGGTGCTCTACCTTCCAGTGCCCTTCCCAGCTCGTGCTTACCGCATTCTCTTTCGTCCAGCACTAGTTCCACCTTGGGTAGTACCACCAACACCACGTCTACTCCCGGTAGCCAGAATGCTTTGTACAATTCTTATGGAGGTGGTACCAGTCTGGAACATAACGGCGTGAATCAGTTTGGGTACAACATGGCGCAAGTGTCGCCGAACCAGCACAGCGTATCGCCCCAGCAGAGCGCAGTGTGGGCCAGGCATGCTCAGGGCAATAAGGTGGCTGAGAATCTTAGTGCTTCATGGCATGAAAATTACAGGTAAGAGCAAATGTTTCTGATGCAGGGGGTCTGGAAAGTACGTGGACAACGTAAGGTCAGATATTTCTTGGCTCTCAGTTGGTCAATTTGATATGTTGTAGCCTTTTCAATGTGGTACCACGAAGAAAAAGAAATATTCAGTCTTAAATGTAATGGGATTCAAGATGTTCTATAGCTTTTTTAGGTATATAATAAATAAATATTTGCAGAAAGTTTATATGAATGTGCTCCCTAAATTTCAATCCAGGGATCCTACCACGTTTTAGTGACATGAAACAATTTGTGTTTGAAGACAATACTTAAACCAATTAAAGAAGCTTTGGAACAACTTTATCGAATCTTAGAAGGCAAGGAAAAAAAGAAGAGAACTATGGACCTGTGGATCTTATTTTCCTTTAAGAGTCAGTTTTATGAACAAAATGAAGGAGCAACCATGAGTTCACCTTTACCCTCGGTCTTGGTAATCCTTTAAGAGGAAGGCCCTGGAATTAGCAGCAACATAGATGGTGAGCAAGCGCCATCTATGAAATGGACCCCTGGACGAGGAACTATATCATCAAGGATTAACTCTCAGGGGATGAAATGGAATAGAATGGGAAATAGAAGAAACATTCAACGAGTCGCCAGAAAGATAAAAACGAAGACTATCTATCTCCTCTATATTCAGTGTGTATCAGCCAAATGGAATAAATTCAACAATAAATAAATGGGGGCGTGTTCGAAAAAAACGCTCGGATACCGATTGGTATTTTTTTCAACAAAAACTTTGTATACAGGGTGTGTCATGTAACAGTAATCAATACCAACTTTCTTATTTTAAATGCAACACCCTGTATATTATTCAATACTTGGATTCAGATTCAGAAAATTCTAGACATATTTCATGTACAATATCCTATACCTATCTTCAACTGTTTCGGAAATACTAAGTGTTTTCAGATTTATTGCAAAAATTAACATAAAAAAAAGAAAATTATTTGGTTACAGAAATTCGCTATAATACTTATTCGCTCAATACTTATTTCCCATTTATCTCTTGATAATGTGAAAGTAAGCAAAAATCATTTCAGCGTTGTGTAAATAAAAAAAAACTACTATAAATAGTTTTGTTTACTTTTGATTAAAACGCCTGGCCTTAGCAACGTGGTGTCTGCCTACATGACAGTAGTTATCAGTGTTATAGTCGTTTGAATTTCATTAACTGCATATCAGAAAAATGGTTCATTTAACAGAAATGCACAAAGTAACAATTCTACAGATGATTGGTTATGGAGATCACACACAGACACAAATGGAAGTTGCTCGCTTATTTCATGAAAGATTTCCAAATTTGTCGCCTATATCCCAAGGAAGAATTAGTAAAATAGAAAAGCAGTTTCGCGAGCTTGATCATGTAAGGCAGATAAAAAAGCAGCTGCCAATGCAATAAGTGATGATAACAAATTGGATATCATGCTTGAGTTTGAGGAAAACCCACATACAAAAGCAGCCCCAATGTTCGATATTAGCCATTAATCGATTATTCGAATATTAAAAGAATGTAAAATGCATCCCTATAAAATGAAACCAACTCAGGAGCTCATGGAAGACGATTTTGGCAAACTTATATCCTGATCCAGCAGACCCACAAGTTCCAGCGAATATGATATGGCTTCACCAAGATGGAGCACCGCACCAAATCATTGCCAGACAGTACCTCAACCGAATATTTCCAAATCGATGGATAGGGACGCAAGGATCGATGGAATGGCCAGCACAATCCCCTGATCTGTCACCATTAGACTTCTTCTTATGGGAATATGTCAAAAGTATTGTATACAAAACTAAACCCCTCGACTTCGCTGACTTAAGAAGACGAATAACACTTGCGATTAAATCGGTCACGCCTGAGATGTTGAGTAACGTTAAACGAATTCTATTTAAAATTAGGATGTTGCCAAGACGTTCACGGCGAGCATTTTGAACGACTACATTGGCATTAATGTTTTTTTTTTGCTTTTTTACATTATCAATAAATAAACAGTATTACTTATTAGTTTTTGAGTGTGTCGTGGCGAATTTCTGTAATCAAATAATTTTCTTTCTTTAATGTTAATTTTTGAAATAAATCTGAAAACACTTAAAAATATATTTCCGAAACAGTTGAAGGTAGGTGTAGGGCATTGTACATGAAATATGTCTAGAATTTTCTGAAGAATCTAAAAATTGAATAATATACAGACAGGGTGTTGCATTTAAAATAAGAAAGTTGGTATTCACCACTGTTACATGACACGCCCTGTATAAAAAGTTTTTATTAAAAAAAATGTAAAAACTAAAAATACCAATCGACGTGTCCGAGCGTTTTATCGAACACGCCCACATTTGTTTATTATTGAATTTATTCCAATTGGCTGATACACACTGTATATATAAGGAAGTAATGACGAGACAGCACTTCAAGGGAGATTAGAGCAGTATTTCTCAGGACGAACAAGATCCTGGTGCACAGGCAACAAACCAAAAACACGATAGGTTAAAGAAATTTAAGTGTCACTTAAAGAACAACAACTCAACAATTAGTAATTATTGCAAAACACAGGGCAGTTTCATTTCACTTTAAATATCATTGAAAATTATTTCAAATAGGCTTTTGGTCTTCGTCGTTTTTGCTATTCCAATCATTTTGTCTCTATTTCTTCTAAATTTCTTATATTTTTTGGCGATATTAAAAAACAGTGGTTAACCATAAACCAAACTAAAAAAGATAAATTAATTAAACAAAAAATTTTATTAAAAAAAAAGTAATAAATAAATTAAAATTATTAATTATACATTCCAGAAATTCTTTATCTTTGTTATGTAGGTCAGGAAAAAAGCTGGGAAATGACCATTTCGCGACTTTTTGTTTCGGCAAGCTGAATTTATCACTATAGATGCTAAATATTATGTACAATAACATATTAGGTTCCACAGTCATAAAAATGAGGGGAAGATTGTTTGCAGTGTGGTTAATTGTATAATTTTTACGTAAATTCACGTTTTTCGCTTATAACTTTTTTCCGTTCATTTCCACGAGAAAACAGTAACACACTTTTTTTTTGGCTTCAAAAGACCTACAAAACTAGCTCTCGAGCGTCAAAAAATATTGATTAGATTAAAAGTTATAAACAGAAGATATTTATTTATGACTTTTAAATTAAACATTTATAAACTGCGTTTTTAGTACCAGAACGTTTTGTCATCGCATCCTCTCATTCCTTATCACTGACGAATAACTCACACGAAATCTGGATTCGGTAAGTTGAATAGTTTACAAGTTATGGCCTTATAAACAAATTAAGCTCTTTTCATAAGCTTTCCGAATATGTAATAATATATAACTATATCACGCTCGTGCGTCGTATATTTTGCATTTTGCAACTAAGTCTAAAAAATAAAAAAATTTCCAAGCTGCAAATTTGAAATAAAAAAAATGATAGATTTCAATGTATTACTATGAAATCTACCATGAAAAAAATCAGTGCGATTGTGGAAGATCCTCGGGACCCTCCAGACTAATAATTAGTTAATTTGTTTATAAGGCCATAACTTGTAAACTATTCAACTTACCGATTCCAGACTTCGTGTGAGTTATTAGAAAGTGATAAGGAATGAGAAGATGCGATGCCAAAACGTTCTGGTAATAATAACGCAGTGAAAAACGTGAATTTACTTAAAAATTATACAATTAACCAGCCTGTAAACAATCCCCCCCCCATTTTTATGACTGTGGAAACTAGTATGTTATGGTGCATAATATTTAGCATCTATAGTGATAAATTCAGCTTGCCGAAACAAAAAGTCGCGTTCAACTATATGTTTTCTGGACTAATGGTTGAACAGAATGTCAGGGTTAGGTATTGTTGGAACCAATAATTTAAAATTGAATGACACGAAGACTCAAACAATATGTTTTACCGCTGATAAATAAACAGCTGATTCAACAACAGTAAACTTTCTGGGAATGTCTGAAATTTTTTGTTTTCTTTGCGTCGATTGAAGTATGTGACAACTTCGCTAGAGTGTTTCTAATATATTTGATCTTAATATACTCTTTAATTTAATTATGTCATTTTTGTTCGATTCTATTTTACTATTTCCCATCCACAATCATTTATTTCATTGCTTCACTGACCTCTAGCGCGTTTCGAATGCGCTGCGTCGCAATAATTGTCGCATATCCCATCGAGTCGGTTTCTCGGGCTGACTTTCGAACGCGCTGATCGTTTTTTACGCAAAAATGTCCGAGCAAATAGAAGGGGCACCGCAGTCGATTATTAAATAATTAATTGCCGGGAATTATGAGCGGATCCAGGGTCACATTAAGACGAAATAACACGACCAGGGCACTCATTAGTCGGAATTAATCGCACTCGGATGTTATTCAGATGCTGGACAACCGGCAATTACACAGCGGAGCAGATCCCGCGTCCGACGGCAGGCCGGCCGATACCGGCTCGGTCTTCTCCTGGCCGACTGGGTGGAAGGCTTGTCATTGGAATAAATTCCAGATGGTACTACCACGGTACGCAATCATTGAATGCTTAAACTGAGATCGTGCTAAGCCAAATTACATGGTGTTACTTAATGGGCGACGGTGCCGCTCTCTATTTACGTCTAAGAGCGTCGCTACTGCCATGAATTATTGTTTGGGCTCCGTGTGATTAATATTGTCGGATGATGGGGTACTTGGGAACTTTTAAGGAGCAGCAGGCTGTGGGAAATCAGAGATGAGTGTAAATCTGGTTAGTAGCCATGAAGGGCGTCGAAATACTGATAGGGCTTCCCCTTTTTCAGAACTATGCATCTATGCTTTCTGACCTTGAATCTATGTTAATAGGGATCATAATCGGGTTGTTGAAGATGGTGATCATCATCCCTCATCGACGCGTTACTACGAAATTAAGCTTGGAAAACATCAGATCTATAAGAAAAAACATGATATAAAATTAAATTTGACTAAAAATTTACGTTGGCTACATTGGCGTTGAAATGCATATTGAATGAATGAAACCGTGCACTTATAATTGACTGTACAGGGTGTCCGGTAAGTACCTCCTAATCTCTCGGGAGTGTATAGGGGAGGTCAAAATAAAACTAATCCTTCCTATAATTTTTTTTCCTAATGTGCCCCCTAACGGAGTTATGGGGGGTCAAAGGGGTACCTAGAAATTAACGTTTAGGGTTATAACTTTGAAACCACCCTGTATATTTTAATAAAATTTTCGTACGTTGTATTACACATGGAGCTCTACGATTTGATGCTAAAATCAACTTTTTGCTATTATCAGGTGTCCAGAAACGGACTGGCCCTATCACAATTTTTCTCAAAATTTTGACAGAAGTAATTTTATCAAACTGAAAATATTATTATTAGATACTCTGAAGGTTTTTCTTTAAAAATGGTACTCTTTATTTATTTCGAAAAAATGAACGGTTTGCGAGATAAATCGGTTTTGAAAAAAATTGGTAACAAATACAACAACAATTAAAATTTATTTTTTTACAATAAAATCATTCCCGCTAGTGCCAGCCTACAGATTCACCATAAACATTTACTGGTGGTGAATTAAGGGAATGAATAATGCCGTTTCTTGTAAAATCAACATCTATGACCAAAATACATCTACAAATTATTATTGCTCTTGTCTCCATGGAGTTCTTTTCTATTGTTTTCGTTGTTAGACCCTGTTGATTTTAAAGTACTTGTCAAAGGCGCGTGACAGAATAAAAATTCAATTTTATTGTGGTATTCGTTTTAAGCCGTTAGAAATAACATTTAAAAATGGAAGAATATTCCTGTGCAGAATATGCTGATATGCACCTAATTTATGGGGAAGCATTATGCAACTCCGTGGAGGCAAGAAGACTTTATGAGGAAAGGTTTCCGGGTCGACATTTGCCGAGTCCAAAAACTTTTGAAAGAGTTGATCGTAGTTTAAGAGAAACAGGTAAAAAAAAATAGTGAAAAACGTTAGTGAAACTAATTTCTTCCGAATCCTTTATTTAGGAAGCTTTTTGCCACGCCGTGGTGGAGCAGGAGCCCCGAGGAGAGTACGAGACCCTCATGTAGAGGAACAAATATTGGAAGACGTTGCTAATAATCCTTCAAATAGCATAAGGAAGCTTGCGGCGCAAAACAATGTTACAAAATGGGCTGTACATGAAACTCTGAAAGAACAATTGCTTTACCCGTACCACATCCAAAAAGTACATGCTATGTCTCCAGATGATTATCCAAAAAGACTTCAATACGCCAATTGGTTTTTACAGCATCATATTCGGAATCATAATTTTGGTACATCTATTTTGTTCACCGATGAAGCAGGTTTTACAAGAGACGGCATAATTAATTCGCATAATCTACATGTCTGGGATGAAGAAAACCCTCACGCTTTAGTTCAAACTCGCTACCAACAAAGGTTTATGGTGAATGTGTGGGCTGGCATTATCGGGAATCATTTGATTGGTCCATTTATTCTGGAGCAAAGACTTAATGGTGCTCTTTATTTGCAATTTTTAGAGGAAAATCTAAATATTTTGTTAGAAGAAGTGCCCCTTCAAATAAGAACTGAAATGTGGTACATGCATGACGGTGCACCACCCCACTTTGATCGTTTAGTACGTCAACATCTGACGAATGTTTTTGGTGATCGATGGATAGGTCGAGGCGGACCTGTATTATGGCCACCTAGGTCGCCCGACCTAAACCCATTAGACTTTTTTCTGTGGGGTCATTTAAAAAATAACGTTTATTCAACACCCGTAAATAGTAGAGAGGAACTTCTGCTGAGGCTAACACAGAACTGTGACCATCTCCGCAATAATCACGGAATATTATTTCAAGTGCACCGGGAAAACATTCGTAGGATTAGAAAGTGCATTGAAGTACGGGGTGCTCATTTTGAACATCTACCGAAGTAACATTTAGGTACCTTTGTTCATTGTTGAATGTTCTTTGTTGCATGTCTTGTAAGTAAGTTATTTTTCAAATGTTATTTTTAATTGGTCACTACTTGCTCATAAAGTATAGCCAACCCGTTCAAAGATTTCTGGACTTGATAAAGTTAAAGAAATTAAATGCATGAAATAATATGTAAAAAAAATAAATTTTAATTGTTGTTTTTGTTACCAATTTTTTTCAAAACCGATTTATCTCGCAAACCGTTCATTTTTTCGAAATAAATAAAGAGTACCATTTTTAAAGAAAAACCTTCAGAGTATCTAATAATAATATTTTCAGTTTGATAAAATTACTTCTGTCAAAATTTTGAGAAAAATTGTGATAGGGCCAGTCCGTTTCTGGACACCTGATAATAGCAAAAAGTTGATTTTAGCATCAAATCGTAGAGCTCCATGTGTAATACAACGTACGAAAATTTTATTAAAATATACAGGGTGGTTTCAAAGTTATAACCCTAAACGTTAATTTCTAGGTACCCCTTTGACCCCCCATAACTCCGTTAGGGGGCACATTAGGAAAAAAAATTATAGGAAGGACTAGTTTTATTTTGACCTCCCCTATACACTCCCGAGAGATTAGGAGGACACCCTGTATATTTTTCAAAAAGTAATTAATATTTACGTTCGGGTACACTGTTTATTTTATTTTTTTTATTCAAAATTTTTCAATTAATTTTGTAAAATTACTGTTATAAACGACAAAATTGTTAATAAAAAAAAATATAATAATATGCAGTACGCTGCAACACGTACTTCACTCGACGTTTTTTGAAATAACAAATTATAAAAAATAGTGTATACCTTAATATACAGGGTGTTTCAGGATTAAGTCGACAAACTTTAAGGAGATATTCCTCATAAAAAAATAAAAAAAAAATCAAGTATAATTTTTTTTCCAGAGACGCTTTATTTTCGAAATATAGGGCGTTAAAGATTTTTAAAAAAATTCGAATTTTTTAAATAATTTCTAAATGAAGAAGATTATTTCAGCCAAATTAGGCATGACACATCTTCTTATAAGATACCATTTTTCCATAGAAGTAGAAATCCCGCAAGCAATCAGTGGCGAAGTTATGGGAACTCAGACTCATTAAATTATAAAAAAAAATTAATACAGCCCTACTGAAAATAAAAAATTATGCTGTTTTTAGATAGAACAGTTTGTTATTGACAAAAAGTGTACTCGCTTTTTTCCTAATTCTTATAGTTTCATGGCAAAATTGATTTTTCGGAAGGGTGCTTCTGGATTCTGTCGGACTTCTACTTCTACGGAAAAATGGTATCTTATAAGATGTGTCATGCCAAATTTGGCTTAAATAGCCTTCTTCAATTGGAAGTTTTTGAACTTTTCTCATATTACCATTAGGACTCATTAAAACAAACAAATTAATATCAGAAAGTTTAGGAAATGTAACACCACGGAACACCATTGAACATCATGGAACACCATGGAACACCATAGAACACAATAGACCACATTTTAAAGGGAACGGAAAATAACTGAAATCCCCGTCCGTAAATCACACTTGTGCCACCGTGTACATCAATTAACAGTAAAACTAGAATTTATTCAGCCGCGGCCATGTTTCCGCAATTATTTTGACAAGGGAAAGCTGCAACGCTCTGAGTTATGATTAATACATCTAGGCATTAACAATGGTTGGCTTTCTTGTTGCCACCAATAAAGATAAGTTGTTCTTGCTGGCCAGCACATATCAACAGGCATTAATTCCTGTTTTATCTGCTTTTCGTGTCCAATCATAAGCGGGCGAAAAAACGGCCGGTTCTCGGAACGTCGACGCAACTACCTTTCAAATGCAATAATGATAAAGTCTTTGTTGATTGTGCAAGTTACAATACAACTGGCAATTCCGATTATTTTTTACGCGTGGTTTTAAGATGTGAGTACAAAGGCCCAAATCGAGATTCCCAAACTTGCCTCTTGCTAAGCCAAATTCGCAGTAACATGGTTAGGGTTAAAAATATCTCAGAGTAAAAGGGACGCTTAGTGCATACAGGGCGATTCACAAATGGCAATCAAAAATGAAATCTCGTGTTCTTTGGTGAATTTTAAAGGGAATCTTTCTTATAAAGTTTTTACCTAGGACGTTTCGTTAAAGAGATACTTACAGGGTGTTAAACTTCAAAAAACATTTTTAATTTTTTTAAATAATGTAAGAACTAGTAAATGAAATAATTTGAAATTGGCCACATGTATTTATGTAAACATTGTCCAAAATCTTCCCTTATCTAGTAATTTGTGGTTTGATGCATACTCAAGTTAGTCACTTATACATATTTATACACATTTCTGAATACCAGAATTGAGAATGAAATGAGGGCATCCTAAGTTGAGTGAAGCATAAGTCTGAGATGAGTGAAAGGTTAGCATAGATTTAGGAAAGTCTCTGAATTTGGCCCTTAATCTCTTACTGGCAGCAGGCATAATAGGTAAGACCTGAAATCGAAAATTCTAGAACACACCACACAACGGAGTGCCAATGAGTAAAAATAATCATTTTCTGGTAAAAATAATGTTTAGAGACGCTGTTTCTAGGCTAATAATTTTGGGTATTATGTTTATTAACATGAGTGTAAAAATTGCACACTCACTTATCACATCACACATCAAGTATGTGTTTTACCACATTTAATCTTTTTCTATGTTTATGTCTTTCACTGTTTCTGATTGAAACTGAGGCTACTTTCTTTTGTTTCAGTTTATTCGCTTCCGGAGTCCAATATGGGGCCCACTCGCCCAGCGAGGCCAAATCCGGCTACCCCTATTTCGGGGCCATGGAGATGTGTTCCAGCCGCGTACATTAGGGGGGGGGGGATAGGGGGTTCTAGTTCCAATTAAGTGCTTTAAACTTTACATTAATAGTAGCTATTTTTAACAGAATTCGTTACAGTGCCGGTAACTCGTATTTGTTATGAATTTAACAAACCGTAAATAACGCTTTGAACATCTTCAAGGCCTTTGTGTAATGAATATAGTAAGGTAGGCGTTTGTAAAGTGTAAATAAGTGTAAATAAGCCTTTTATTGGTACTATGTGTATACGGAGCTGTAGTAGAAGTTATAATTTATATTTTATTCGGTTGTCTTTGCTTGAAAACAACATTAGTGTGTTCGTATATTGTAAAAAAATATGTACATAAATTTTCTCATGCAATAAATAAAACAATTGTTTAAAGAAATCCGTTGCTTTTTATTATCCCTATAAATTGTTTTGTAATAAAGTGTGATTTATTGTTATAGTGTTTCAATTGCTGTAAAAAATGTTAGATGAAAGTCGAAATTCACAGTCCAAACCTGATGCTAATGTGAAGCGAATTATTGTAATAAAAAAGTAAATTATTGAAAATTCTTTGTGAAATATCCTTGGAAATAAAATGATAAATCGATACATTTACTAAATTCTTGCGTTTCAAAATCTCCATAAAAAAATTGGTTACAGAACAGTAGTGAGAACTTAAATGGTCCTTTCATCAGATTGCTCATGTTTTGTTTTGAAGGTAAGTATATTTTTTGTTGAAAATTATATGTAAGAGATTTCCCATGTACCAGAAAACTTCTATTATATTCTAAAGACGGGCCTATATTCTACCGCCATTCATAGAAGCAAATAAAACAATATTTTCTTTTTGTATTTCCAGAGACCCTAGTCAAACTTATTGTTAGCCTATCAAAGAATAATGAGTGATAATTTTGTTTCATTAGTAAAATAGAGAATTGTGAGCTCATTGAATAAAATGGAAGATTTTCACAGCAATGTCAAAATTAAATCAAAGTACTTAATCCCATATTTTTTTAGAGTTTTAAATATTGCAAACATACGAGGTTTGATCAAAATATTTATTATTATTATATTAAATTCCATTTTAACGCAAAATACCAGACAATCTTTCTGATCCGACATTTCGTCACATAAAAAATCGCCAAAAACACTGAGGTAAGTCTAGCTCATTCGATTGCTAAACACAAACAAAGCCTGGCAAGTACGTCACTGACGATGACGGTGTTACCAATAGACAAAAAAAATCAACTCGATGGGAATGATACAAAACGCGCAATTTGAAAATTCCCGTTACTTTTTAGTCAAACCTCGTATATTACATTATAGTGTTTCATCTAGTACAGTCCGTACGATATTTATTGAGACAAAATTCCAAGAATACCCCTGTGCCACTTTCATGGCATTAAACGCATTCGACACCCGTTATAGAAAGACGTTGGTGGCGTGGCGTTCACCGTAGCAGCTTTCAGTGCATATTGTCTTTTGCAGTTCTTTCGAATGGTATAATGGTTTCCTATAGGCCTATCTCCTCTGGTTTTTAATGTTTTTCTGTTTTTCGTGTAGTCAACGGATATGGCATAATTTCTTGCAAGGATGGCTGTGAAATTTTTAGTGGAACTTCAAAACAAGCACCTAATCTGTCAATCTAAATTTATTATTTATTCATGGAGAGTGTCACAAAATAATAAATATTAAATATATAAATGATTTTAACGCGAACACAAGAAGATCCACAGATTTTACGCAAAATCGAAACGAAGGCATTTTTAATAGAAACAATCGACACTTTTGGACATCAAAAAAATCCACATATCCGCGAAAGAAATTTTCAACATAAGTTTAATGTCAACGTATTTTGATTAGTGAAAGACTAATCAGGTGAGGTACTTTATTTACGAGTACAATTTAAATACACAAAGATACCTCCATATTTTGATACCAGATACCAGGATATACCAGTAGATCAACTAAGAAGCTGCTGGTATCAGCTAGACGGTGCTCCACCTTATTGTGGAAACAAGTATCCCGCCAATTAAATGAAATGTTGACAGACAGACAGGTGGATTAGACGTCTAAGATCCTGGGATTGACCATCAAGATCTCCAGATCTGTCACCACCACACTTTTATAACGAGCGTTCAAATAAAAACGTGGTCGAAGTTGGCTCTGACACATTGGACGTAGGGAGTAGCTTATAGCGACCAACGTAACCTNAAGTCGAAATTCACAGTCCAAACCTGATGCTAATGTGAAGCGAATTATTGGCAATAAAAAAGTAAATTATTGAAAATTCTTTGTGAAATATCCTTGGAAATAAAATGATAAATCGATACATTTACTAAATTCTTGCGTTTCAAAATCTCCGTAAAAAATTGGTTACAAAACAGAAGTGAGAACCCAAATGGTCCTTTCATCAGATTGCTCATAGGTATTTTGTTTTGAAGGTAAGTATATCTTTGTTGAAAATTATATGTAAAAAAGTCAAATAAAATGTTGGATGCAATTTTGAAGGTTCTGTGATAAAAATTACATTATTACTCACTGTTCGTGTTTTAAATCTCTGTTTTAGTAATGTTACAAAAGTTTGCAACTATAATTAATTTTTTAGATATAAAGTTTGCTGAGAAATATTTACGTTCCTTTGTTATTCCGTACAAATCCTTTTATCTCAAGTATTACTAATTATATTAATCAAGTAAAGAAAACTTTATGCAACCCTAAATATTGCTGGGTACTGATTACGATGTTTTTATAAACCATTAAATATATTAAAAAGATTTTATCAACTGTATTTTTTATTCCAATAAATATATCACAGCTTCCTAGTATTTTTTAATTAATCTAGTTTTTTAAAAAATATTCCAAAAAATCATCTGTTGTGGATAATTTATTGTTTATAACAATGTACATGGGATTTAGGAAAAATGTATATGTTTGAAATCAATTTCGTTTTTCAAATGTATTCCCTCCTTGCTGTCAGCTGATTGCGACGTTGCTACATTAATCCTCAAGTCAGACAGAAATGCAATTATTGGTTTCTGTTTCTAATTAATACAACCGTACTATGTTCAAATCTTTCACTAGTTTTACATCAAAAATAAGATAATACTGTGTACTATCTATGGAAAAGTTTTGTTTCACAATTTCTACATTTTTTTTCTCAGTTATGGGCAAAAAAGAGCCACACCGTCCATCTTCGCCATATAAACCTATGTAAAAATGAACAACTTTCAACAACAATATCTCAAAATCTGGATTCAAAAAAAATTTCAAAAAAATATGACGCTCAGAGTGAGCACTGGGTAATACGCTATATAAATTTCAAGTACATCTGTGCATTTGACTAAACCCGATATGCCTCCTTAATCCCATATTTTTTTAAAAGTTTTAAAATATTGTTTTAAATATTGGAAACATACGAGGTTTGATCAAAAAGAAACGGGAATTCTTAATTTTCTCAGAAAATATTTATTTAATTCCGTTTTTAACATAAAATACCAGACAAACTCTCTGATCCGACATTTCGTCACGCAAAAAATCACCAACAAACATAGGTGAGTCTTGCTCAATCGATTGCTATAGACAAGTTAAGCGTAGCAGGTACGTCACTGACGGTGCTACCAATAGACAAAAAAAATCAACTCGATGGGCATGATACAAAACGCGGAGTTTGAAAATTCCCGTTACTTTTGGTGAAACCCCGTATATTCCGCTATATTGTTTCATCTAGTACATTCCGTACGATATTTATTGAGATAAAATTCCAAGAGTCCCCTGCGTCACTTTCTTGGAATTAATCGCATTCGACACCCGTTATACACAGATAAATATAAAGATTATATAAAGATATTGGCGGCCGTGCGTTTACTGCATCAGCTTTCAGTGCATATTGTCTTTTGCAGTTAAATGCATGTTCTTTCGAATGGTGTAATGGTTCCCTATAGGCCTATCTCCTCTGATTTTTAAGGGTTTACTGTTTCTCGTGCAGTCAACGGATATCGCATAATTTTTTGCAAGGATGGCTGTGTCTATTAAAAATACTTTATTTAATAGAAAATCCACGTCATCAGCGAAATCAATTTTCAACAGAACTTTAGTGTCAACGTATTTTGCTTAGTTAAAACAATCAGGTGAGGTAGTTTATTTACGTGTACAATTTAAATACACAAAGATACCTCCATATTTTGAGAACCGTTGTAACAGATTTCTTAGAGGAACTACCCCTAGATCAACTAAGAAGTTGCTGGTATCAGCTAGACGGTGTTCCACCTTATTGTGGAAACGAAGTATCCCGCCAATTAAATGAAATGTTTGATAGACAGACAGGTGGATTAGACGTCTAAGACCCTGGGATTGACCATCAAGATCTCCAGATCTGTCACCACCACACTTTTATAACGAGCGTTCAAATAAAAACGTGGTCGAAGTTGGCTCTAACACATTGGACGTAGGGAGTAGCTTATAGCGACCAACGACCAACTTAACCTCATTTCTCAACAAGCTGTATAGCAGCTGTCAGTTTCAATAACGTTAATGACTATATAACTTTATTTTAAAGAATAATCGTGATAACAATAACAAACAATTAAAGGGAAAGCGGAAAGTGTCCCCCTCCTTGTTATAACAATAAATTAAAGCAGCTGCTGAAAGTGTCCCCCTCCTTGTTCCAAGCACTTTTCACACCTGTTCCTCAAAGAATTAAAGACATTTTCTAAGATGCTCGGGGTATTGTTAATTTCACGAATCTTGTCTATAAGTCGAGCCTGCAGATGGTTTAAATCAGGAATAGGCAGTTCAAAAATAGTGTTTTTAAGGTAAGGCCACAAAAAGAAATCACACGGCGTAATATCACATGACCTCGGTGGAAATTCATGTTCAGCATTGAGACTTATTAGTCGATTTTGGAAAACTTCCCTCAACATATTCATCGTCTCGCCTGCCGTATGTGCCCTTGCGCCATCTTGTTGAAAGTAAAAGTTTGTAATTTCGTTTTCTTCCAGCTGGTTAACAAAAGGAGCGATAATTTCTTCTCTATACCTTTGCGCAGTAAGAGTACCATTAAAAAAAATAGGTCCATAAATCCTCCTTCGATTGAGAGCACACCAAACTCCAATTTTTTGAGCGTGTAGAGGGCCCTCGACAAAAAAGTTATCTGGTTTTTCAGAAGACCACATTCTCATATTCTGTGAGTTTACGTAACCACTTAAATGAAACCAGGCTTCATCAGAAAAAAAGGTGATATTATGAAGTTCACCGTAGTTGTTTAAAAACCATTCACAAAATACAGCCCGTCGCGGAAAATCAACTTCATGAAGTTCTTGCTGACAAGTTAAACGATAGGAGAACAAACGCAAATCTTTTTTTAACACTGTGTGGCAGGTACCGACTGATACTCCCACCATTTGTGATAAAACACGTACAGAAGTTCTTGGCGCATTTTCCATTATTTGTTGGACATTTTCTTTTAATTCTTCAGTCCGCTTTTTAGGTCGGCCGCTTCCTTCTTTTCTTGTTACACTGCCCGTTTCACGAAAAACATTAACACAACGCTGAACTGCACTTTGAAAAATTTTGTACTCAACAACGCCGGGAAATTGATTTTGAAATTCTATGAAACATTCCTCAATAGAATACTTCCATATTCCATCAATCTTGCGTCCATTTCTAAAGTAGGACTCTATGATAAACACTTTTTGTTCTTGAGAAAACACCATTTTAAACGCTTTTTAAAACGAAAATATTCAAATTGATAGCGGCGATATAGCGCTTTGACAGATGACGTTTAAGTTCATTTGCTATACGCTACGCCCTACGTCCAAATTTTCAGAACCAACTTGACCACGTTTTTATTTAAACGCTCGTTATCTACGGTGCAATAAAAGATAAAGTGTAGTCTCTGAAATATGTCTAATGTCTCGTCACCATGGGACACGTGTACATTTTAACATTCTGAAAATAACGCGGAAAATTTCAAGGCACGCCCCTGCCTCAGTAAATTGTTACAGTCGTTCCGACAACAGAACATTATTAGCTTATTCTTTTCTTTGGAATTCTATCTCAACAAATATTATAAGTACAAACTATATTATCGTCTTTCGATGTTTTAAAATTTAACTGATATAAGAAGGTAGTTGGGGGTGAATAATGTGCGTTGTGATTTGATAGTATGAACTGGAGGAAGGGAATTATAGATGTGACAAAATTAACCAATATTTCTATTGCAGCTGGATACTGTTAGTACTTTCCCTACGTTTAACCACCTGTAAATAATTTGAATCTTGTATTATTTCGAAAATTTTATGTAAGGCAATTCTAACGCTCATTTTACAATACAAAAAAATTATGTTACAAGTTTAATATCCATAACTCCTCCAAGTAGTAGCTTTTTTCGATCTAAGTATTTAGCTGTTGGTTCGAAAAAGTCGCGGGTGTACCCTGGAAGAATAAGTAAGAAAAAAGAAAGAAAAATTGTTTGTTTAATTACTCTTTATCATTAAACCCCAATGGCAAATCCATATTTGCAATAATTATAGCTATGTTCGAGGAGTACTAAATAGAGCGAGAGTTTCTGAAGAAGAATAGAAAAAATTTAAAACAGCCCACTGAATTTGCTGTCAAACAGACCCAGTCGATACCTATATGTATTAACAAAAATAATCTAGCACCAATTTGGTGGCGTCTGCTGGTAAAAATTGCACAAAAAATATTTTTTCTTTCCTGAATGTCAACCAAACATCCGTTGGTATTAATTTATGCTAATACCTCTTTCGCACATCTGCTATAATAGAGAAATTATCTCTACTGCGACTAATTCGATCGTGTCTTGAAAAACTTAATTACAGATCACTAGAGGATGGACAACATTTGAGTTATGTAATGATATACCTATAAACCGATATTTAACAGGTTTATTTTCCACGAGTCTATTGGTGGTCGGGTTTTAGTTGATACTCAAGCGCGTCTAACAGTAACTTGAAATTACATAGGAAAATAGTAATTACGTCCCATTTTCTACACGGCAAAGTCTATATTTTAGTGTCTCATTGATTAAAGCCCTTGGATGCTAATACGTAGGAAATAAATCCAATTTCTGGCACGGAATTATTAAAAAATCGTGCCTACAGGGTGATTTATTTAAATGTGTCGAAAATAAAATGGCTGATGGACGTCTAACTAGTCTGTAGGTGAGGCTGGACCAGTTAATAACGAACACCATGTACATTAGCTATACTGCTCTTGCTGTGAGTTTAGTCTAAGTCATGCATGTCGTTGTTGGAAAATTCGCATTTTCCTCATACTAAAAGTTGTTATGGTACATTATTAAAATGCATTTTATTCTTCCTCTAAAAATAGCACGTATTAAGCGAGATTTTGGTGTAAATCTCATACTTATCACGTATTAAAGCTGTTGCAACGCGTACCGGAAATTGGATTTTAACGTCTGCATATCCTGTGGGCTTTATTACCAATAAACTTGCAGTTTATAGTTTATATACTAGGAAGTATCAAGATTTTTATGCTCTGTGCAGATAAAATATTTAATAGGGGGTGTATAGATAACGTATAAGACAAATGTTAGAAGTTACTGTTTCTAGTTACCAAGGCGAAATGATACGACTACTTAATGAAAAACAAATAGATTGGCAGACTTGCAAACGCAGTTTGTGCAAATTTTACGTTTTTTAAATATAAACGAACAAATGAACAAACCAACAAACCACCAAACGAACAAACAAACCAATAAGCGAACAAACAAACAAACCACCAAATAAATGAACAAACAGGAAAGCAATAGTTATTTGTTTAACTAGGCACTAAATTACAAGATTTAATTCCTTGGCTGCTTTAATAGACTCGGCTGCGCCTTGTCTATTTAAATACCAGCCAAGGTATTAAATCTACTTTAGGTACGGCCAAGTTAAACACAATTTTTTCGCCGAACAATTTTACTTTTATCATAATAGCAAACAAAACGATTTATTTTATATTATTAAAATTGTATGATGTATGTATCATGAATAATAATAGTTTTATCAGGTCGTCTGTGGTTGCTATGAGACGAGCGTTATTAAGTAAATAACTTAGGTACACAGTAATCGCCATATTGTTCCTATTTAAATCCATAAAAATAACTATTTATTATTTAGGTACAAAAGTAATTACAAACAAAATAGTTTTGTAAACGGAGAATACTGACTATTATTTTAGATGGCAATGATTTTTGCCATATCTGGGGCGTGTCGATTTGATGAACTACTTCAAATAAAAATTGGAAATATAGATACGGGAAATAGATTGCTGATCACTCTGTCAACTACAAAAATAAAGAATAGATTCTTTATTGTAAGCGAATATTTAGGCATATATCGGAAATATAGTACCGCAGGACCTACACAGATATTTTCGTTAATAATCAAATATTTCTATTTTAATATTTATTTGTTTTATTATTCCAATAGTAAAGATATAACAAATTAATAGGAATTCATACATTTGGGAAAATGCTAAAACAAGTTGATGCGTTTCTCAGTTTGAAGGATGCTCACGAATATACTGGACATTGGTTCCGTAGAACTTCAGCTACTATTAATAAATTCATCAGGAGCTGATATCACAACTTTAAAAATGCATGGTGGATGGAAATCTTCAACGGTAGGTGCAGGCTACATTGAGGAGTCCGTAACTCGTAAATCAATTGTTGGCAAAAATATGTAGCAATTTTTTAAATAATTCAACCACTTTGAACGATTCAATAGTTTATAAACCATTTACTAGTGAAAACACTTCAACCTACATAGACGAAGTAAATGTTTCAAAAAAACAGGACAAGGGATATCCCTTACAGGCTGTTCTAATTTCATTATAAATGTGTACAGTAATAGTTATTTATTGTCTGTTTTAAGTAGCACTTTATCCCCGCAAAAATATTATTAAGTGGATAAAAGGCAATACAGCATTTTTTACATAATTACATCACAATCATATTTGTGGAGTCAGAATTATTGGAATTTAATAAAAAAATATTCGCATGGCGATATTTCTTACTAGTACTCAATGAAAAGTGGTAGGTTTTGTTATACATACTGATTGCTATGGTACGTTCTTTATTATCAATTATTTAATAAACAGTTCTATCTGAATTTGGTAAAAATGCAAGAAAGTAATAGTGTTCCTGTGGCTGTTTTTGAAGAAGCTCAAGAAGCAATTTTCCATTTATTGCCAGCGAAATCCAGGGAACATTACGAAAAAGTGTTCGCCCAATTTAACGAATGGAGGAAAAAACGGATTTTGAGTGGATGCTTGTGAAATATACAGAAAATATATTTCTCTGCGCCCAATTCGCCTAACACAAGACAGATTCTTTTTAAGATACATCAATCAAAAAGTAGGTACTTCTCAGGCTGTTGGATTGGCGAAGGTACCCTCAGTAGTTGCTTCATTCCTGAATATCGCAAAATTTAGGGCTAGCAAAAACCGGAAAATAGTGAAACCGGCTAACCGGGTTCCGTAAAAACCGATTTCAGATAAAACCGGTTAGCCGAATAGTGGCCAAAACCGGATATTCTAAAACCGGTTCTTCAAATAACCGAATAACCGGTTACTCGAATAATTGCCAAAACCGGATATCTGAAAATCGGTGTTTTGAAAAACTGACGAGATATAGGTACGGTGTTATTCACATATTTTAAATTTTAAAGTCAAATCTAATGTTAAACTTTAAAACAGTTACACATAATAAACTATGATTCTGCAATTTATTATTTATATAAATGGGTTTGGTTGTTTGGTGTATGTGGGTGTGGGTGTTTTTTTATCAGTCTGCATCTGTGTCTCGGGATAAAATATGAAAATAAATTGTATTTCCCTTAATAGTTCAACCTACCTTTTGTAGTAGTTATCAACTATGTATGTACTATGTAGCCAATGTCAATAACTATACTACACTAAGACTATATTATTAGTGTGTAGAAAGAATCCGACTATTCGGATGTTTGAATGAATAGATTATCGAATAATCAGTTATTTGAATAATTGGTTATTGGAAGAATCGAATAACCGGTTTTCGAGTTTCGTAAAAATTCGAATCATCCGAAACCGGTTAACCGACTATCCGAAAAAACGATTTTATTTGCCAGCACTATCGCAAATCTGGAAGCATACACTGGCCATTGTATGAGGCGCACTTCAACAACAAACGGCATGGTGGATGGAAGAGCTCCTCTATAGCAGAAAGTTATGTTGAAGAGTCTATATCTAACAAACTTGATATTGCAAGGAAAATCCAAGGAAAATACCCCTACAAGAAGAGGCATCCGTAACTTGTGCAAATTCTTCACAAACCTCGGCAGATGTTATGCGTTCCGAAAATAATGGCAACAATGCTACAAGGGTTGTTATTAAAGGAAATGAAGTTAAATGTGATAAAACAAAAAACGAAATGTCTATTACTATAAATGTAAAAATAAATGTTAATAAGTAAATAAATTAAATTTGATTTATTATAGGTTTATTATTCTTTCATTATTCTACTAGTGAAATAAAGTTACTTTATTCCACTAGTGGATAAAGTATCACTTTAAGACGGTTCATATGTGTGGATAAAAGTCCGATTAGGTAACTGTGGACAAATAAATAAATTGACCGTTTCTGAGTGAAGGATATTTTATCTCATTCTCGTCATTTCTTGTGTTTTGTAAGTCTGATAATATTACTATCAATGTGCAGTATCTGAAAAGCAACAAATAAGGGAAAATACTGACATTTTATTACAGACTACAGCCAAGTTGAGTAAAATCCCTGCGGTGTGCATTTACGATTCGAATGATGATATCTAGACGTTGTCAGATGCAAACAAATAAATAACCAACTAAACTTAATTGACCGCTAAACAATAGGTAATCCTCTTATACGAACTTAGGACTCGTGCACGAGTCATTACCATAAAAGTACGCCCCCGCGTTCCGTCGTGAGTTCTGCAGGAGTGTTCGCAGGGTTCCGTGGAGTTCCTGGAGCAATTCCGCGGCCCTCTCGATGTGCGTGGCAAATGCCCAACCGCGCCGAATCGCCGAAGAATGTTCGGTGCACAGGTGTCCACCGCGAACGACGGCGACGGCTTAGAGATTGCCCGCTGAAACTCGAACCCGACGATTTAGAAGCCTGGAAATAGCTCGGGGCCAACGAAAGCTTAGTATAACATTTCGGCAACAAACTATAAAAACGTTTTTATTATTATTACATGCGTCTTTAACCCCGGGAAGGCTAAGCTTTTTGTAACAAATGAGAAATTTAAAGAATGTGCACACTATTATACAGAGTGTTCAGAAGCGAACGGACCATAACCTCGCGGGTAGCTTCTTTAAGAAAGATCGGATGCTACAAAAAAATACAGCCAATTTTGTATTATTAATATACAGGGTGTTACGAAATTCGCGGACACGGACTGTGGGATCATGTCATAAAAAATGCCTCTATCAATTTTCAATCAGACCGATATTTTTCGAGACGGCAGTTTTAAATATCCCAAAAAAAATAATACAAATTTTCAATTTTTAATCATTTGATAAACAATTATGACAAACGAATTGTTCAAAATTTCCACCGTCCATGCTGCTAGACATGCTTCAGCACTTTCTCTGAACGTTGACTTGGCAGAGGCGGTCCATTTGCTTGGCCACCTCGTTCTCCAGACCTAACGCCATGTGATTTTTTCTTTTGGGGCTTCCTAATAACGCTCAATTCAATCAAAACAACAAATAACGCCAGAGATGATACGCAACTCCTTTCGAGCAGTAGCACAACGTGCTGAAACATGTTTTACAGCAGACGGTGGAAATTTTGAACAATTGTTGTAACCCGTTTGTCGTAATTGTTTATCTAATGATTGAAAATTACTCTATGTCGATAAGTTGATGGCCTCGAACGGTGTGCGGAGGTTCTGGCTCCACAATCTTCTCTTCAACAGCTTCTTTCCTGCTTTTGCTATTTTCTGTTCTAATTCTCAAGCACTCATACTTTCTTTTGGTCACAAATTTTTCTTTCTACCGACTGTTCTTCGACCGACATTTTATAGGTTAAAACAATCAGCTATGCGAGCGACCAGATAACATAATGTATAGATGACAAGGACTGACAACTTACAAATAATAAACTCAGCATACTCGTGTGCTGTTTCCAGGATTCTTTTGAAACTTTTGGCATTTATATTGGGTAAAAAATAATGAGAAATGGAAATATATAATTTGTTTATATTATATTTATATTTTAAACCCAATTTTATGTTACTAGTTTCAGAAGAAAATTTTATGTTTTATTCGTTTTTTTAATAACCCTAATAAATGAAATTTGATAATATAGGAAGGTTTCTATGGTAGTCAAAGCGCGAAAAAATCCACCTTAGTTTAGAATTTTTAGAAATTAAAACATTTCCATATCCAACGAAACTCAAACAGGACAATATAATCATAAACCATTGCAATAGTCACAGCTTGTACACTGTCCTATGCCCTGGAGAAAACTGTAAAACCGATACAGCGATATTGAGTTTAACTTGCTTAGATTTTCTAAAGCTTTGTCCAAAAAACTACATACATTCACTGATTATTGCGCATAAAACGCCTTCCTTAGACAACTCATTATTTGTCCAGATTCTTTTCCTACTAATCCTAAATATATCTTTTTATGTTTCAGTAAACTGTTATTTTTTTTGTTTCATATACAAGTTTTCATGTAACAAAATATTTTTTCATCATATTCGTATCTTATCTACTTGATACATATTTATCATGTCCCAAAACTATTGGTTGTTGTGGACAAATTAGTGAGTACTTTTTAGCCGTATGTGTCATTTTAAATAAGTAGGTACTTAGGTACTATACAATTCTGAAAAGTAATAAGTTACACAGTAGGGTATACGTACTACAAATACATTTGTATTTAAAAGAAAATATTGATGAAGTCATCACTGTCATACAGATCACGTATGTAAAACAAATATCTCGCAGAATGCAGCTTAAAAAAATCACTTGTTTCAGAATTTTTGTCCAAAATCACCGATTTCTGAAATAATGAATGTATTCCTTTCACTGTACATGTAAAATAAGTTTTTTACAAAAAATTAAATTTTAAAACTACTTTTATTTCTTCCTATTTATTTCAATGTCTAATCTTTCAGATACCTTAGTCTTCTAGCCTTATTCTATGGAAAACAAATACATAAACATTCAATTCGTCTTTTTCGCGTACAAACCGCATTTCAGCACTTAAAAATCCTATTTCCATTCCGGAGAACCATACATCTTCCCTGTCATCAGTCCATAGACGAGAGCACAGCCTCCNAAAAAAATAAAGTTGATAATTAAAGGAAGTTTAAAGATAAATAATTATCGGACTGTTGAAAGACCAATAATTATTAACGATAGGCATTTGAAAATACGCTAATTGTTTTTTTTTAATCGCGAGACATCGATTTAAAAAAAATCATCAAAATCGGACTTCTAGAAGCTGAGAAATTAAACATTTTTAAGCGCGTAGCCGTTTTGAACACGCCTATTCAATTTCGAGCAGGCCGAAGCGGCCGCGCTCTCTGCTTCCCCAACCACCACCACCCATACAATTTTCTTGAATTTCTCGCTTGCATAAATAACTTTAAACACGTTTTAAAGTAGGCTGCCAATGAAGAAAAGTATTGCAAACTTAGACCTGGTAAGTAGGTACTCGGAATATCAAAGGTATTTTTAAATGTAAAATGTAAATGACGGTTAACTTTGATAGGATATAACTACGTAATTAATTGACCAACCGATCTGTTTTTTTTTTAAAGAAGCGTCTTTCAAATAACTTTTAAAACCTGCTTTAAATAGTTTGATTTGATTGAATGTTCAAAGTTATTATAATTGTTTATAAGTACAAAAATTCGACCAATGTTTGAACAAGCGCCAGAGCTCTCCTCATTGACGGATTCGAATTTTTCAAAAAGCGTTTGAAAGCTTGAGAGCCCTTCTACATGTGATTAAATTTTCAAGTATCTATGGGCCTTGGTTTTTGCTGTGCAAAATTTTGAAAATTTGCAATATTTTTTCAAAATTTGGATTGCAAAATTATTATGCAAAATCTATCGAACAGATTTTGATGAAATTTGGTGTGATGATTCTACAAAACATGAAGTTTTCTTGAGCCAAGTATGAAGGCCCTATACCCAATTTAAAGACCCCAAAAAAATTCCCTAAAAAGTAATGTTTTTAACCCAATTTTGGGGGATTTCATCGATTTTTACAATAATAATCATGATTCATTCGGTTTGTAACTAGTCATATTTCGTAAAAAATTTAATACATGTTACTTTTATTTCTTCCTATTTATTTTAACGTCTATAATTTACAGATACCTTAGTCTTCTAGCCTTATTTTGTGTAAAACGAATTCATAAATATTCAATTCGTCTTTTTCGCGTACAAACCGCATTTCAGCACTTAAAAATCCCATTTCCATCCCGGAGAACCATACATCTTCCCTGTCATCAGTCCATAGACGAGAGCACAACCTCCGAGAGTTGACAATCTGTGACAATGGCCCGGACACAAAGACTACAATGCTTTGCGACCTGTAAAGTGTCGTTTTCACCTTTTGGAAGGTCCCTCTGTGCCCGGGGGGTCACCCTGGGAGGCCCAACAGAAATAGTTAATGCGGATGTGACTTACAGGTAGCGACAATGCCGGTACAGACGATTTGTGTGGATCACAAAGGCGGAGGGTTTTACTGGAGTCATGTGAATGTTTTGGTAAAGATTATGAAGCTATTAAAGTCAAAATATGAATATGTAAGTACAGTGGAATAAAGGTGTCATATACTGGGTGAACGGTAAGCATTTAGCAGACGACGCTATTGTAACAAGGCTACGCTTCGTTGCCAACTTAATATCAGTTTATGTCAAGTGGTGATCCTGTCGTGGGAAAAATTAAAATATCTGTAGTTTTAATAAGAGAGAAAATAACATTAATCTAATGAAAGATTAAGCGTAATGGTTTGCAGAATTTTTTCTTGTTTTATTTTTCGCAAATGTAAGGTGTTTGACAAAATTTTATATTACGATCGAATATTTCCCACAAAAACAGTGTTATTGTTTAGCTTTTATTGTACCTATTTATTAAAGGTAAGTTGATTGGTACAGTAATTATTGTTAATTACTATTATTAATGTTCAGTTATAATTTAAATGTCGACATGACAGATACAACTCTTCATTTTTTTAATGGAACACCCTGTAAATTATTACATTACATTTTTTATATGTATAATTTTATTCTGAACAAAAGCATGTAACATATGTGGCACTTATTTTAGACAAGTTTGTTGTAAAATATCGAGAAACGAAAACAGAAAAACATAAAAATAGTTCGAACAAATAACAAAACTATAGAAAGAGTAATGAATATTAACAGAACAAGAAAAATATAAATTATTTTAATAATTGTTTTATGTAAGTTCCATTCCTCTGGATACATAACTCACATCTTTTTTTACTGATGCGATCACTTTTTCTAATACGTCGGGATTATTATTAATATTGGCAATATCGGTCGTTATTCTTTCAATTAATTGATTTACATCTTCTACTCCATTAGCTTTATTTTTTAAATAACCCCACAAGAAAAAATCCAGTGGACTAAAATCTGGACTACGGGAACTGATATTTAAAAAGTTGGTAACTTCACCAGTTTCATGACCTGGAGCTCCGTCTTGTTGCCAGATTATTTTCGTTTTGTAGAAACTCTAAGTAGTATCTTCTGTCTGTTAGACATCTATGATAATTAATAAAAAAATATTTGCGTGTCCCACACTAGATATTTACTGTCCTTCTTCCCTGAAACCACACACATCCACATCCACAAATGCCACATCCGTTCAAAAGGTATTTTTGAAATTATGTGGATCGTTATTATATTTACCATTATATTTACCCATCATTTCCTGGAAAAATGTTGCCCTTTGTTATTATTTAATGTTAATATTTGAACGGGCTTTACTTTAAAGAGTTTTAAATTATCCTTTTTAAGAACTCTTTGCATGCTTGATTTAAAAATACCAAAATCTCTAGCGACGTCCTTTATGGAGAACCTATGATTTTCTTGGAAATATAAAAGAATATTTAACTCTATTTCTTAATTAATAATAATAATAAGTTTAAACAATTTTAGAAT
>NW_019416279.1:595881-601841 GCF_000390285.2 Anoplophora glabripennis
ATATATAATATATATATAAAGCATACACGGTAATATAAGACAAAACGAGAAAAGACTTAGAAATAATCATTGAAAAAACATTTCTTTAAGGACATTCTGAAACAATACAGTGACATTGATTTTAACTCGGGACTTAACTTGTACAATTTTACAATATTAAAAGAAAAGGATCGCTCAAAGAATGTAGACCTGTGTCTAGGCATGGTTAATAAACCTTTGCTACGAATATTGATATTGTGTACGTCCGTTCTAAATGTTAATTTATTATAAAGGTAGGGGGGTGTCTTAGTAATAATTAATTTATGATAGAAGCAAAGAGCATGATAATTTCTTCTCACTATAATCGACAACCATTTTAATTTTTTAAAGGAATTAGATATATGGCTAATCTTCCTTATACCACATATAAACCGAACACAGGCATTTTGCACTTTTTGTATTCTGTTACAATCGGAACTGTCTATACATTGATTATATAAGATATCACATTAATTAAATTGAGATAGTACCAATGTTTCACATTATATTGGTATCCTTATTTAATGTATGTCTATTACTATATAACAATTTTAAATTACAATAAGACTTTTTCAACATATGATTTACATATAGTCTATATCTTAGTATAGAGTCCAGAATTAAACCTAAATTCCTTGCCTCCTTCGTAACTTTAAGTTGCTCATTATGATTTATTAAATTTGTTACTTCATTAAGCTTATTTTTTTGCGAAAAATCTGCGTAAAAATGGAATTTACAGTAACTAATAAATGTTCCAAAATTTAGCGTGTAAATAGTATAAAGAAGCGGTCCCAAAATAGACCCTTGAGATACACCTGACAACATTGTTACTTGATTTGATTGTCGATTATTATAAACGACTCGCTACAACCGATTAGTTAAATAATTCTCTAATAATAATGAAACCTCATTTGTACTGAAACCTGCAAAATGTAGAACTGAGAGTAATATATCACGATGAAGCTTATCAAACGCTTTGCTAAAATCCAAAAGTGTAAGCGCTGTTAACTTGCCTTTATCAACCTGACTTATAATCTCATCAGTTATGTGAAGAAGAGCAGTTAAGCAACTGTGATTTTTCCTAAAACCCGACTGGAACACTGGAAGTATTTCTTTATTGTTAAGATGATTTCGAATTTGATTATCCATTACTCTCTCCAAAACTTTAGATAATACGGGCAACACAGCAATAGATCTCAAATCTTTAAATTCAGTTGGATTAGTAACTTTAGCAATAGGTCTAATTAATGATTCTTTCCAGCAGGACGGAAAAATACTATATTCTAGACAATAATTTACTAAATGCGTAATTAGGGGAAGTATGTATGGGCAGCACAATTTTATAAAAGTAATATTAAAGCCATCAGCCCCAACTGCTTTAGAAGAAATGTTATTAATTATTTTAGCAATCACATCCTCGTTTACAGCAGAAATAGAAAAATTGTTACGAATATTATTCTTAGTGTGAGAGTTATAAAAATTAATTATTTTGTCTATGTTATTACTTCCAGTCTGTTGAACCGAGGTAGAAAAGAAATTAACAATGCCGTCAGGATCAGCTATCATATCGGGAATATTATTATTAATATTTCTAGTCCGCATTTTGTCCGCCAATGTATGAAAATATCTGAACTTAAGTGCCATATTGAAGAAAGTTCTTCTTGACGGGGTGTGCCTGTCCTTGTTTCGGTAATCTCTGACAACGGCGCTAGCATTATTGTTGTTATTGAAATATATTTCGACAATATTATTACGTTTCTCTTTGGTATAATGCATATTTCCTACTTTAATTTACCGAAAATTAATTCCCAACTATTGTTTATTGTTATTTTAATTGTCATAAACGTCAAAATAATTATTAGAAACAAAATATCAATAAAATCATGGCAATCTTGAATATGAATATGTTGCGTTCATGCGATTATATGCAAATATATACATTTTTGTTCAGAATAAAATTTTACATCTAAAAATGTATTCATTTACAAGGTTTTCCATTAAAAAAATAGTAAATTGTATCTTTCATATCGACATTTAAATTTGAATTGTTGAAATTATTGATTTCTGTCAAAATGTCCTTGAGGTCACCAAGTGGTGGTCGCTTTATCGTATCCTCATTATTTCACCCTATTTTGGGGATGTTTTAGCGTTTTACTAAAAAATAATGAAAAAATACATAAGATCTATGTACTCTTGTACTCATGTCTCTGCTACAGACCGTTTTTTGTGGGGCTGTGTAATTATTTCTGTGAAAGCAGAGCAAAATAGTAAGTATTTTTTCATGGAATTTATTAGTTACACTTTGACAAATATTTTGACATTAAAACTGCCTGAAGACAGCACGCTGGCACATTTTTTTTTCAGAAAACCGATGCAAGGTCCCTCAACCATTCAACGCTTTACGACCTACCAAAAGTCGCATAATACGTCCATTTGTCAACAAATCGGGCGAAAACTGCGTTTATCAATTTCAGGAATCTGATTTCTAGTACTACAATAAGGGCCTCGTCGAAGTACACAAAACGCCATTGTCAATTTTCCACGGTAGCAAAAACTCAAAAGAGCAATAAAACAATCAAAAATCCGGTAGCTTCCCTTAATAAGCTACGGCCATATAACGTTGAGGATGCCGTAAACCTGCCTACGAAAATGATTAGTTTATATGCCCTAAATCTCTGAAAATATAAGGCATTTATGGATACGGTAGTAAAGTGATCAACTTCTAAATAGGTGTTATAAAACAGTTCAGTAAAGTGCAGGGTTTATTGATGGACGAGGAATAACAGGGCCTTTCGAAAATCGTAAACTTCCAGGCGATTTCCGGGAGCCGTCAACCGTAAATTTTAAAATTTTAAGCGTTTCTTTTAGTTGGAGATTTATGCAGGAATATGCAGAGTTGGGCAAGAAGTTATTGATTGCTGAATATGTGGCATTCCAAGCCAAATCACTGAGATCGTCAGCGGACCATTTTTAATTTTCCTGATTGATGGTAACCTGGCAAAAACTAAAGATACCATAAACTTTATTTTTCATTTTGTTCGTTTTGAGATGTAGTTTTACAAAAAAAATATTTATAAATACATTTTTAGTTTTTTGAGGTGTTTATTTGTTTCTAAACCACAAAAGTGCTTTTCGAAAGAGTGGTGATTTTTTCGAATTTTTTATATTAATTTTGACAGATAATGTACGCTATTAAACTAAATTTTATTATAGAAATAAATTACGATGACTAATTATTAAAAATACCAAACCCTTTAAACTACTTCTACTAATATTGTCATTACTAAATATCTAAATTATTATTAACTAAATATACCGAATTTTACTTTCAATATTAAAACAGTTTGTTTTGCATAACGCCATAGTATACTTGTTATACTTTTGACTATTTGTATTTGGTAGAACACGTTATAGCAACAAAAATAAGAATGATTTGTAGATATCGTTTTCTTTTGTTTAGAAAGTAGAGTATTCTACAAGTTTTATTGCATTCTTCTAGGCTGTTATCTCATCTCTCAGTACAAAAAGTAGATGAAAAGATGGGTGGATGGGTGGGTTTTATAGGTGGTACAGATGGATGAATAAATATGTGTATTCATGCATGAAGGACTGGAAGATGTATGAATTCATAAATGGGTGGGTGGATAAAAAGATGGATCCAGAACTCTGCAACACGAATTATGCCATGAAAATGGCGTTTTGATCTATTTTCTGTTTTTGGATGAAATTGGACCAGTTTTTTGTCTGACTCTATGATGATAAATTGGAATTAAACGAGTGAAAAATCATGCGTCTAGTGAGCTGGTAGAATAATTTGATTTTTTATAACAAATACGGGTGCATCGTTGCTAAGAAAATAAACTGGACAGTTTTGGGAGCGATTTGTCATCGTTTTTAATGCTTAAAATTATGTTTTATGTATGTTTACATTAGAACCTTAGCTTGTAATTACAGTTATCCAATAAAATTTCTGAAAACTTAATGACATGTTTTTAACTCATGCAGAGTATACAACAGTTTAATACATTTATTATTATAAAACTTATAACCAGTACTAGATGTTCTAATAACGATATGGAACACTTTAATAACAGTTATTGCTATTATTTCGTAAAGGNAATCTCTTGGCAATAAGGCTTGTACTCTTTGGATATGGTAGGGATACAAAAGTTGTCTTTTCAAATTTCTCCAAACCGTCGTGTGAGGTATGTTTAAGTTGTGAGCAATTTTTCTGGTACTTGTGATCGGATTTTCTTCAATTTCGTTGAGGACAGCCTCTTCTACTTGGGCATTTGCAGCTTCCATTATCAGCAGTATTCTTTTTAAAACTTCTATTTTCCCATAGTCGTTGATGAATGCGTTGAAACAAGTTATGATGTGGTACTTGGCGATCACGATGTCTGTCTTGATACAACCGCCTTGCTTCTGCCGAATTACCGCTCGCCATTCCGTAAAGGTAATGCATTTCGCACATTTCAGTGTTTGTGTAATTCATTTTTACTTTTGTAATATAAATTGACTTTTCGCAGGTACAAACTAATTGTTATTTTGACAAGAGGTAGCTTTTGTTTTAAAATTTAAAGCCTACTTGATAAAGAAAATTATAATACATTCAGTAAAATAAAAATTTTATTTAAAAAAATTGACCATGTTTTTCAACATAAACGTAGATTTTTCTCGAAAACGGTCAACTTTAGAGCTTATGACCAGAGTACTTTATTTGTGTAGAAAACATAGGCGGTTCAAATGGGCGTCTCAAAACCGTACTTTTTCCAGTGGCGTAGAAGTTGGGGAGAAAAACACCTACTTCCCCTTCAAAATCTTCACCAATTATAACTTTGAAAAAATTTTTTTCTCGCACAGAACATAGCTTATTATGAGTAGTAAATGCTTACAAAAGCTGTTTTCTGTACGATAAACGGTTCCGGAGATATTCGCAAAAAACGAATTTTTTTTTACAATTTCAACACCCTGTATCTCGAAAATTTATCGTTCTCACGTAACGGCCGATGAACCATGGGAACTTTCCGACCCTGTAGATATTAATTTATAAATGTGAATTATTATTTAACTCACATTTACAAGTCTCTAATTTTGGTATTTTTTCTTTCTTTCCACTGTTCTTTGAATCACCCGGTATCTCGATTTAGCCTATTCTTTTTGGTCCTCGTATTCCAATATAAATTAGACAATGACCAATTTTACATACAGAATAAACTGGGAGATATTTTTACAGGTTTTGTTCTTCATAAATTTCGTTAATAGTTTATTTTCATCTCCCCTGGGTTGATAAATTCGTCTATTTTGAATTATGTAGACTTGTATCCGAAATTTTTTGAAGATTAAAACGTTTTGAAGACAGTTTAGAGAATGCCACAAATATTTCTTTACAGATATTGAATATTCAGTAATGCAAATAGATACATAAAATCAGCAATAGGTTTAAAAATTCCTGTTTGGTGTCAACCTGTCACCCAAGACACTTTTATCAATCAAAACTAAAATTTGGGCGTAAATACAGAAACATATTACAACAAACACAATCAAAGTCAATGCCAGCGAGAGGACCTATCGCCAAATACCCAGAAATCCAATTCCTGTATCTCGAAAATTGTGCATTTTAGAGGGTAAGTTAATACAAACATTTTTCAAATTTTTGGACGAGCTATCACATCCTGAAGTCCTGCGCATATACAGGGTGTATTTAAATGGAGGGGCACAAATGATACCAGAGATTCCTTGGGTGAAAATAAGTCGATTTAACCTAGCATACCTATATCCCAAGTCGCATAATAAAAAAGATACAGGGTGTCAAAGTGAAAAATAAAAAATGGTTTTTCCTAAATAATTTCTATAATTTTAGTCAGAAATGTTTCAAATTTTCAACAGAGAGATTTTTTATTGATGGGAAAAATAATATAATAATGATTTTTGAGTGTCGA
>NW_019416279.1:604096-661509 GCF_000390285.2 Anoplophora glabripennis
TTAATAACAGTTATTGCTATTATTTCGTAAAGGGTATAAAAAACGTTGTATACTAGTTATACAATAATTTAATAAAGAATAAGGTTTATATTCACTATACAACTGTGCTAGCAATACGCGTTTTATATCCAATATTCACCTGTTTAACTGTCACATATAGTATACAATGGTCTTATACTGGTATATAGAATTCTAATGAAGAATAAAACGTATTTCTTTCAGTGTGGAAATACATGGGTCTGAATACCAGATGCGATCCTTTTTTTGTGGTGGGGCTGTGTTATGTTGTTCAGTGAATACTGGTGGAGTTACGAATAGTATAATTTTGAATAAATATTGTTATGGAAAATAGAGAACGCTATTTGAAAATTTATAGTATTGATAAAGGAAATACTTATGTTACTTTGTTTTTGCTTATTATCTTAGACTCTTGTAAACTTTATACTGTCCTTGAATTTAACTTTTATTCACTCTTTGAATTTATTTTAATCTGTAGTTTTTTTAGTAGGTATGTATTTTTTTTTAGTTGCAAAAACCATGTTCTTAATACTTAAATTTTATTAGAAGAAAACAATTTGAAAAATTTTGAATAATCAAATCAAAAACCTATTTTCCCTAACTTCTAGTAAAACCTATAGAAGAGATATTAATTTACAAATGTGAATTATTATTTAACTTACTTTTACAAATCTCTAATTTGGGTATTTTTTTGTTTCTTTCAACTGTTGTTTGAATCACCCGGTATCTCGATTTGGGCTATTCTTTTTTGCTCCTTGTATTCCAATACTCATTAGACAATGACTAATTTTACATACAGAATAAACTGGGAAATTTTTTTACAGTTTTTTTTTTTTTCATAAATTTCGTGACTTCGTGACGTGATTTTCATTTTATTTTCATCTCCCCTGGGTTGATAAATTCGTCTATTCTGAAATATGTAGACTTGTATCCGAAATTTCTTGAAGATTAAAACGTTTTGAAGACAGTTTAGAGAATGCCACAAATATTTCTTTACAGATATTGAACATTCAGTAATGCAAATAGATACATAAAATCAGCAATAGGTTTAAAAGTCCCTGTTTGGTGTCAACCTGTCACCCGAGACACTTTTATCAATCAAGAACAAAACTTGGGCGTAAATCCAGAAACAGATTACAACAAACACAATCAAAGTCAATGCCAGCGAGAGGACCTATCGCCAAATACCCAGAAATCCAATTCCTCTATTTACTATTTAAAACATAAACCTATTAAAACACGCGCTAAGCTTCTAAGCCCTTTCAAACCCTTTGGTGAGTTGTCCGAGCGAAAGAAAGACGTCGAAAATAACCAAACTAACCCAAAAGCTAAAGCGGTTCGAGTGAAAATGAACTGTCGGATTAGTAGGGATCCGTGAGATGTACTTTGACACGCGCTAATCGTATATGATGCCAGTTTGTTTGGTGACAATTCCTGTGTAAGCTCGACTCCTACAGGGCTGAAGACACTGTTCTGGAGCTTTTAATGGGCAGTGAGAAAGTAAGAGGTTACCTGGGTGGTGATTTCTTGGAAGTTGCATGTATTTAATGGTACTTTTGTTCTTATTAGATGGAAAGGTAACTAAAACGTTTCTTCCTAATTTAATGAAAAGTTAGTTTATTAAATTTGTGATAATGAGGTTCAGGATTTAAAATAGTTCATAAAAAGAATAGCTTAAAAACTTGTACAGCGGCAAATAAGCTATGCCTAATGGAATAAAATATGCAACGCTATAAAAAAAATGTGTGATTTTTTACTCACATCGCACTTAATAAAGTGTCATTTTCTGTCCACACATGAGTGAAATTTTCACCTTCTTAATATGAGTACACTACCAGATTTATGAGTGAAACTATTAAAGAGCAATTGACAAATTTTACTCAAATCTGAGTTTCATTTAATGTCCAGCGAGTGACTTTTCACTTTTTTATGGGCATATAAGAACAATTTATTGTTTTCTAATTTAATTCAGATTTAACATAAATTCACTTCAAAAAAATCCGTGTGAGTGGAAGCAATAAAGATTCTGAGTGAATCCATCGAGTAAAATGATTGAGTACATTCTCAATATTGAGAATTTTGAAAAAATTACTCATTTGAATCCTCTAGTATCAAAACCCCTTAAATCCACTTTAGTGAAATTTGCATAAATGAAGAAAAACTGTTTAACCAACTTCTGATAGCGACTCCGTAATGAAATTTTGTTTTGTGAAATTTTAACACTAACTGGACAACAAATTGCAACAAACACAACAAAATTGTTTATAATAAACCCACAAATTTGAAAACAAAAATGGAGTTAGTGGCATTTGAAACCAACTATAGGATTTAATGGATTTTGAATATCAGTAAAGTGGATTTAATGGGTTTTGACAAAGAACAAATGAAAATGACAAAAAAAATTTAGGTGGCACACATTTTTATTAAAGACAAACTAATAATGTAATTATAATTACTATTAATAATTAATAAAACGAGTAAAAATTAATAATAAACTAATGAAAAACTAAAAAACTAAAATAATAAAAAATAAAATTAAACACTCAGGTCTGGAACATCTTCTACTTCGCTTTCTACCTTTATCTGGTGTTACAATTTCAATTTGTGTAGTAATATCGGACATTATTTTATTGGCACTTGTTAACGAATACAAGACTAAACTAAAAACAATAATACTAGCACAACAATGATTGATCTAATATTGCATAAATTAAATTTGTACAGCGCCGCCGACCATGTGTTGTCACGTTAGCCTTCTATGATTGGCTATTGTGGATTTAGTGGGGTGTGAACGTTAGTTCAAATGGATTTCGTGGCGTNAGAGGATGCGATGCCAAAACGTTCTGGTAATAAGAACGCAGTTTATAAATGTTTAATTCAAAAGTCATAAATAAACTTCTCCTGTTTATAACTTTTGATCTAATCAATATTTTTTGACTGTCGAGGGCTAGTTTTGTAGGTCTTTTGAAGACGAAAAAAGTAGTTTACTGTTTTCTCGTGGAAATGAACGGAAAAAAGTTATAAGCGACAAACGAGAATTTACGTAAAAATTATACAATTAACCACCCTGTAAACAATCTTCCCCCCATTTTTATGACTGTGGAAACTAATACACTATTGTACATAATATTTAACATCTATAGTGATAAATTCAGCTTGCCGAAACAAAAAGTCGCGAAATGGTAATTTCCCAGCGCTTTTTCCTGGCCTATTTTGGTTATTACACAGTTACAAAAAATATAGCTGCCTGAAACTACTTTTTGGTAACCGCCTTGGTAGAGAAAATGTCAACTTATTTTATTTTTTGAAAAATGTCAGTTTATATAAAAGTATAAAAGAATGAGGCTGAGTTGCAGATAGATTGTAATGTACCTACTTATTTGGGACCTATGAAAAATAAGCTTGGAAAAAGAACACGAGACACCTACATATAATAGGCAATCTCGTGCATATTTAAGTTTACTAAGTCTCACAGGAAATATAGTAAATTAACCAATATACAAATGTTTGCAAATTAATGAAATTCACCAATGCAATGGTACAAGTTACGTTTGTAAGTGCTGAAAACTTCATTAATATAAAATACACAAACAAAATATAATTTAAAATACATATAATAATTAAGTCTGTGCGGATTATAAAATAGATAAATACACAGTAAAAAAATTAACTCAATTTGACTTTTACTTTATATAATGTATCAATTTCCTTCCACACCCAATTGAGTGAAATATTCACTCTATTACAACTAAAATTTTATGAGTGAATTTTACTCAAATCAAAGTTTCAAGTAACTATCAAGTGAGTGATTTTTGACTCTATTCAGAGTATGTAAAACCAATTAAGAGTTGACTTTTTCTGTAAATTTTACTATTATTGAGTAATTTTTTACTCAGACTTGATTTGTATTCTCTTTAAATTTTAATTTAAATATCATTGTTTTGAAGCCATAAACTATTAAGCTGCCACAATGGTACGTACACTATAAAAAAATTTCACTCAATTTCACTCAATTTTACTCAATAATTTATTAATTTCTGCTCACACCCGATTGAGTGAAAGACTCACTCTATTAGTATGAGTACAACTAAACTTTTGAGTGAAACTATTGCAAGAGAAGTGAGTGAATTTTACTCAAATTCGAGTTTCTGCTAACTATCAAGTGATTGACTTTTGACTCTATCCTGAGTAAATAAAACCAATTAATAGTTGACTTTTTCTCTGAATTTAACTATTATTGAGTAGTTTTTACTCAGACTTGATTTGTTTTCTCTTTAAATTTTATTTTAAATATCATTGTTTTGAAGCCATAAACTATTAAGCTGCCACAATGGTACGTACACAAAAAAAATTTCACTCAATTTCACTCTATTTTACTCAATAATGTATTAATTTCTGCTCACACCCGATTGAATGAAAGACTCACTCTATTAGTATGAGTACAACTAAACTTTTGACTGAAACTATTGCAAGAGAAGTAACTGAATTTTACTCAAATTCGAGTTTCTGCTATCAAGTGAGTGACTTTTGACTCTATCCTGAGTAAATAAAACCAATTAAGAGTTGACTTTTTCTCTGAATGTAACTATTATTGAGTAGTTTTTACTCAGACTTGATTTATATTCTCTCTAAATTTTAATTTAAATATCATTGTTTTGAAGCCATAAACTATTAAGCTGCCACAATGGTACGTACACTATAAAAAAATTTCACTCAATTTCACTCAATTTTACTCAATAATGTATTAATTTCTGCTCACACCCGATTGAGTGAAAGACTCACTCTATTAGTATGAGTACAACTAAACTTTTGAGTGAAACTATTGCAAGAGAAGTGAGTGAATTTTACTCAAATTCGAGTTTCTGCTAACTATCAAGTGAGTGACTTTTGACTCTATCCTGAGTAAATAAAACCAATTAAGAGTTGACATTTTCTCTGAATTTAACTATTATTGAGTAGTTTTTACTCAGACTTGATTTATATTCTCTTTAAATTTTAATTTAAATATCATTGTTTTGAAGCCATAAACTATTAAGCTGCCACAATGGTACGTACACTATAAAAAAATTTCACTCAATTTCACTCAATTTTACTCAATAATTTATTAATTTCTGCTCACACCCGATTGAGTGAAAGACTCACTCTATTAGTATGAGTACAACTAAACTTTTGAGTGAAACTATTGCAAGAGAAGTGAGCGAATTTTACTCAAATTCGAGTTTCTGCTAACTATCAAGTGAGTGACTTTTGACTCTATCCTGAGTAAATAAAACCAATTAAGTGTTGACTTTTTCTCTGAATTTAACTAGGTATTATTGAGTAGATTTTACTCAGACTTGATTTATATTCTCTTTAAATTTTAATTTAAATATCATTTTTTTGAAGCCATAAACTATTAAGCTGCCACAATGGTACATACACTATAAAAAACATTTCACTCAATTTTACTCAATAATGTATCAATTTCTGCTCACACCCGATTGAGTGAAGGACTCACTCTATTAGTATGAGTACAACTACTCAAAATACAGTCAAAAGTCACTCACTTGATAGTTAGCAGAAACTCGGATTTGAGTAAAATTCACTCACTTCTGTTTCAATAGTTTCACTCATAGAATTTTAGTTGTACTCATACTAATAGAGTGAATATTTCACTCAATCGAAATTGATACATTATTGAGTAAAATTTAGTGAAATTGAGTGAATTTTTTTTTTACAGTGTTGAGACAGCGAAATACTTGCCTCTTTTAATTTTCTCTATCCATTTGACATCGTAGTTAAACAATTTAATTTTCAGTATTTTGTGAAATAATTTGCTTGTACACTGTAAGAAAAATTGGACTTATCTTCACTCAATTTCACTCAATAATATATAGCCACCCGATTGAGTGAAATTTTCCTCTATTAGTAAAAGTAGGTACCTACAACTAAAATTTCACTCAAAGGGTTCACTCAGCTTTCACTCAGACTTATTTATGTACAGTTTAAGAAATTCAATGAAATTATTAGAGTAAAATTTCTTGAAATAGGTACTTAAAAGGAAGTCAATAACCAAAAAGGAAACTTGATTTATAATAAATAATAACTAAAAATGTTTAACTAGGATTCTTCTAATTGTTACAACGTCTTTTGTGGATGTAGTACCAGAATATCGAATTCATCACAGACAATGTTCTGCAATCGACACAGTGAAACTCGGTGTAAAATTTAAAGAAACACACCTTGAAATCGAAACTAAACCCCATTAAAACCATATCATTACGCATATCCTTTCCCAAACGACCATACATAACACGCTTACGAAATGAATTAAACGCTGCGTCTTCAGGTCAACGTTGCCATCGCCAACATCCAAAAATGCGATTATTCCTCCTATAAATGGGCAGAACAAACACAATTATTACCCGTAAGACAACTAGAACTAAACCAACCCTCAAGACGCTCTATCCGCGACGTACGTNCACTCACTTCTGTTTCAATAGTTTCACTCATAGAATTTTAGTTGTACTCATACTAATAGAGTGAATATTTCACTCAATCGAAATTGATACATTATTGAGTAAAATTTAGTGAAATTGAGTGAATTTTTTTTTTACAGTGTTGAGACAGCGAAATACTTGCCTCTTTTAATTTTCTCTATCCATTTGACATCGTAGTTAAACAATTTAATTTTCAGTATTTTGTGAAATAATTTGCTTGTACACTGTAAGAAAAATTGGACTTATCTTCACTCAATTTCACTCAATAATATATAGCCACCCGATTGAGTGAAATTTTCCTCTATTAGTAAAAGTAGGTACCTACAACTAAAATTTCACTCAAAGGGTTCACTCAGCTTTCACTCAGACTTATTTATGTACAGTTTAAGAAATTCAATGAAATTATTAGAGTAAAATTTCTTGAAATAGGTACTTAAAAGGAAGTCAATAACCAAAAAGGAAACTTGATTTATAATAAATAATAACTAAAAATGTTTAACTAGGATTCTTCTAATTGTTACAACGTCTTTTGTGGATGTAGTACCAGAATATCGAATTCATCACAGACAATGTTCTGCAATCGACACAGTGAAACTCGGTGTAAAATTTAAAGAAACACACCTTGAAATCGAAACTAAACCCCATTAAAACCATATCATTACGCATATCCTTTCCCAAACGACCATACATAACACGCTTACGAAATGAATTAAACGCTGCGTCTTCAGGTCAACGTTGCCATCGCCAACATCCAAAAATGCGATTATTCCTCCTATAAATGGGCAGAACAAACACAATTATTACCCGTAAGACAACTAGAACTAAACCAACCCTCAAGACGCTCTATCCGCGACGTACGTCCCGTCGGTATCCCATTGAAGACAGCCATTAGCATCGAGGGGCACGTCGTGGATCGTCCGAGGTAACTAATGGAGGCCCAGCCATAGCGTACCGCATTTTCCATACATATTTTAACGGAAAAATTAGCATCAATGCCTATTTAGAACGCGCGTTACCCCTGTTCTAGTTTTTTGTCAACAGCCGAAGGAAAGAGACGACACGACGGCTCGACGCGTGGTAGAGAGAGACGCGGATATACGTTCGGCGTTCAGCTGTTCTTTTGCACGCTTCACGGTGGATTTTGATCCGAATTTTGGCGTCCTTTGAAAGTTGATTAGCACGGATGTCAGGGGGCCACCCTGTGCGACTGCCACCCCATGAAAAATGCGCTGGACGAAGAATTTATGGAACGGGAGCCCGGTTTATTGTTTACTAAATTTCGGACGGCGATAAGTCAAATGGACGGCTTTGTCTGGGACTAAAACTCTTTCATAAAAGACATTCCTTACTGGAAATTATCGATAAAAGGTTTTAAAGGGCGACTAAAGACAAAAAAATGAAACAAAACTGTTCGAAAGCAAAGACGATCGTCAATTTCGTAAATTTATCCAAATATAAAGTTATACAGAGTGCTACCAATTCCTTAGTCAAAAAGTGGGACAGATACGGGTGTTTAGTTTCGCATAAAAGATTTTTTTGTAATGTTCAAATTAACTTATTCTATTTGAGTAAATCAAATACATTGAGAATAGCCGGACGTACTTTTAAAAAATCGAAAACTAAAACTTTTAAATACATTAAAACAGCTTAGCGATGTTTCAAAATAACAAAACAGTTTTAAAATCCATATTAATAATTACAGGATGCATTACTACGCTACAAAATAGATTCAAAATACATAAAAATTGATCAAAACTGCTTTAGAACACAACATAACACATCAAGATAGCTTTGGAATGCATATAAATGTCTTCAAACGTCAATAGGTCAAAACTGAAAGGCTCAAGGTCAGTGATCGTAAGTCAAATGCTAAATGTCAAAAGTCAATGGTCAGATGTCAAATGCCAATGTATTAAAAATCAGTGGTTGGGAGCCAAAGATCAAGAATCTAATGTCAAAACTGGAGCAGTGGACGAAGGTTAAATGTTTAAAATTTTTCAGATATTTTGAAGTTGTTTAGAAGTTTTCGAGACATTTCAACGAAAGTTTTTGGAAGAATATTAAGGTATCTCGATATTGTTGAGGTATTAGGGACTTTTTTGGTGTTTTTAGAAGTTTTTCAGGCATCAATTATATTTTTTCCAGAAACATACCTACCCAAATTTTAATTTCCTGTTAAAAAGTTCTCTTTTTTCTAATAACTTTTTATTAGAGAAATTTTCCTGTATTAGTTCCCGTTTAAAAGTTATAAGCAATATCGTCCTAAAGAGTGTCAAAAGAAATACCACCTAAAAATCACAGCTGTGAAAGGATCAATTAGTCGCTGGAAAATAATTTAAAGTGCATTAATTTAAATGTCATTAAGAATAAATAAAAGGATTAAACCCGATAATTATTTAATACAGTTATAACAAAAGGTGAATAACTAAACTTAAAAAAATGAGGTGAACACTTTCATACTACATACATATTACAATATGTACCTGACTTCTTTGTGGGTTGCGTTTATTAACATTTCGCCGTTTTGTTTTGTTTTATGATCAGGAATGAGGGGTTCTGGATACCTTTCTCAATATTTCTTCTTTTCTAATATGTACATTTTAATTTTCCTCTTGAATGCATACATTGATAGATTATTTACTTTCAAGGAATCAGGTACAGTGTTATATAGTTTAGGTGCTAAATATAGTAGTGATCTTTGGCCCAAATTTTTTTGCATAAAGGGAGATAGGAACTTTTGTTTTCTTCTGGTTTCATAATTATGAGACATTTCATGCTTATTATCAGTATAATGATATCTACAAACACAGTTGTACTAATAATGTTGTCTTACATCGAAGACTTTAGCTTCAAGGTACAACTCATTACTAGGGTAAGTTAATTCTTTTTGCAACATCATCTTTAAAAAACTTTTTTGTATAATTGTGAGTGGTTCAATATGACCACTAACCGCTGAACCCCAAGATAATACAGCGTAATTCATATGACTCTGTCTCTGTGAAGCATGATAGACCATTTTTAGATATTGTCTAGACAACATCCTACAGAGGTACTTAAAGGTATATAAAATGTACTGAAGCTTCTTTATAACATAATTTATATGTAAATCCCATCTTAAATGACAATCTATAAAAACACCTAAATATTTTGTTTTTGTTGCAGGTAAGATTCTAATTGTATGACCCTGGCTTTCAAATTTCAGATAATCAAAAGATGGGGAAACTGACTTATTGCATGTAAAACGCAAGTGGCTCGTCTTTTCCAGGTTAATTGTCAATAGTTTGTAACTGAACTAATCTTTTACATAAGACAATTCACTTTCCACAGTTTCTTTCAGTTCGTCCCAAGTGTTACCTTTATGGAAGATAGCTGTATCGTCTGCAAAGCCTATAACCTCTCCACTGGTAAGTAGGCCAAATAAATCATTAATATATATTAAAAATAACAGGGGCCCTAAAACCGTGCCTTGCGGAACACCATATTCGACAGGTAACCATCCACTGCAATCACCTCCAACCTTTACACACTGTTTTCTATTTGACAAATAACTCTCTAAGAGTTTATGACATTGACCTCTAATTCCTATATTTTCAAGCGATTCTAGAAGCATAGGATGACTAACAGTGTCAAAGGCTTTGGTAAGGTCAATGAAAGTGCACAAGCAAGGCTGGCCTTTATCTAGAGCAGGGGAGACATTATTTGTGAGCGTTATGATAGCGCTTGGGTGGACGTATGTTCCTTAAAACCATATTGTTTTTGTGAAAGTAACTGATATTTATTTAAAAAAGATGTTATTCTTATTTTAATAATTTTTTCAAATATCTTACAGAAATTTGTTATTAAAGAAATGGGCCTATAGTTAGTTGATAAAGCACTATTTCCTTTTTTAAAAATAGGAGTAACCACAGAGTTTTTAAATGCAGATGGCCAAGTACCAGTTTTCATGCACTCATTTATAATGTATACTATTGGCTCAGTCACAAACTCCACAATATGTTTAATTACCTCTGACTTCAGGTTGTCAGTTCCAGGAGAATTTTTATTTTTTAAATTTAGTATAATATCTTTGACTTCTTGGTGATCTGTGGGCAGTAAAACTAGCGATTTTAGCTCTAAAAGCAACCAATCTATTGGGTATTATTTTATGTGCCAATTTTTTCCCTATATTGGAAAAGGTTATGTTGAATTCCTCAGCCAAATCTACGTTATCAGTTAATTCAACATTATTCTCATTTATCAAGTGACGGTAAATTTGTTTTTTTGAGTTAGACTTTGTTATGTTTTGAACTATTTTCCATAAATTTTTGGAATTGTTTTTGTTTTTGCTTATCAATTCATTATAATATTTTTCCTTTGCTTTTCTGATTATATTTGTTAATTTGTTTTTATATTCTTTATATTGTTTTTCTAGATTTAAGTTATGTGGATTTTTTTGCAAATTACGATACATTAGATTTTTTTGGTTCACCGATCTTAAAATTGCATTTGTAATCCAGGCAGACTTTTTCAGATTTTTTCTTTTAATAACTTTAACATAAGTGCTTTGTTTTACTACTTTAGTTACAATTTCTACAAAAGTTTTTGTAGCTACATCAGGATCTGATTTTGTATATATAGACTCACAAGATATGTTACTCATCACCGAAGTTAATTTGTATGATACACACAAGTTTAATAGTGTCAAAGGAAAAATACAAATCGGCTCTTTATATTTTGCATTTCAAAACCAAAATCTAATATCAAATTTGAACTAGAAAAGCTTTTGAAGCTTATTCTTGATAGTTATTAATACCACTGATTTTTTAAAAATAGAATGAACGCTATCGAAAATTTTCGAAAGTTTACAAAAAGTTTAGTAGAAAAATGATTATCATAACACAAATTACGTTTTGAGAAACTTTTTAGATTAAAACAGTAAAGATTTAAACCATCGAAATCGAAGTAGATGTTTGTTTAATTGTAAGATAGTATTAAAGGTAATAGTTTTTTACATAATTGCCCGTGCAAAACATTAAGTTTTACAAAAGCCTGTGAAATAATAGTTTTTATTGCATACTTTATTACACAGTTTCAGTTAAAACCTCAATCAATAAGAACTTCAGTGTGTTATCCATTATTCATTTTTAACAATGTGTAAGGATATCTACTTTGCAATGGTTATGGTTATGGTAGATACAAAAAAATAAATCTTCTTATGGATATTTCCAACAAGCCAATTACTCGCGATAGAAATATGTCCCGTGTGACTCGCCGTATCGACACATCGCTGAAAAAGTACTCTGGAAAGGGACACCGCTGAAATATGCAACAAAGTGAAATCCCGCGGCAGATTTGCGAGCCGTTTTTTGCGGCGATGCAATCATTTTCGGAATCGGTGCGTGAGTGTGCACTCTTCACGCGGATCAGCGTTGGCTTTGGTGTACCGGCGAACAAAATATTAATCATTTTCATTGTTTCAGTCGTACATACGCGATGGGTATACTGCGAGAACTAATTCAGGGGATGGGAGCCCGAGATGATAAGCATTCTTATTATTGTCTGTTTCCCAAGTCAACTTTTACTCTAAACTTAAATTTTGATCAAAATCTTTATCATATAATACAGTTCAGCAGTTTTCCTCTAAACAATTTTATAAATTATATAACTTACTAACAAGAAGAATTCGTTGACTGACCGAGTAATAAAACAAGACTAAAAAAAATTCTATACAAGTCAAAAAATTTACACAAAAGTTATGTTTAAGCTTAACATACAATATTTATGACATAACAACATGTCTATATCAATAATTTTAAAGATCAATTTACTTGCACAGTACAACTAATTATCGATAAAATCTGGGACGGACACAAATTAATACGCCGTTTGCCGGTATCTTGATGCACAAACAAGGAAAATTATAATTAATATGGATGAATTAGTATGTTGAACATTTCGACTGAAGAAGTGGAATATTACGAGCCCTATGGAAAATTTCTAAGGATATTAAAAAATATGATACATACAATGAACAAGTTATTTTATTTAAATCAATGAATTTTCAAGAAAAAAATCAGAAATTTTTACCTAGATTTTGTAATTTTTCAGGAATAATTAACTGAAAATTGTACTTAAATTATCTTTAGACCCTAGAATCCTTAGGGATGACAGTAAACATTTTTTTGCTTATTTTGGAGAAGAAATCACTTCAAGTTTGTTGCAAAAGAGCGAGTGTTAAATTTCACAATGCAACAACATTGAAAGTGGTTCATATTTACTCATGAGTGTAAAAACCATTTTACCTAAATGTGGTTAAAACTGAAGAAAACATTAACCTTTGTTCAAGTAGGATTAAAATCACATATTTTGTATAACATGAAGTACAATAAAGTACCTATATGTAAAAGTTCTTAAAACAAAAATATTTCCTGAGTGTGAAATTGTCAAAAATTAATGTTAAATCAAAAACTAAAACCACAAGCTTTTATTTTTTCTCAGTATTTCGAGGTAAACGACGATTGGTGTCACTTTTACAAATAAACTCCTTGAAAAGTTTTAGGCAAGGAAACTTTTTATTGTCCACAGCTATATCATCGTGGTTACTGAAGTTGGCAGGTTCCTTGCAAGTTCAATTGGTCAAGATTTATTTTTTTTTCATATTCTTGGAGTTGTTCCTTTACCCTTTTAAAAATAAGTAAAATAAATTGTGAATAACAAAGGAAAGTAAACAGTATCTAATAATTCCATTGACATATTCAACACTTGACGACCTTCATCTGTGTTTCTTGATGATGGTGGTGAGGAACACAATTGATTTCTTGATATTAGCGACTCCAGCAGACTTAATACTTGTCTTTGAACACGTCACGGATCTGTTTAAACTCTTACTGGCAGCAAGCACAATGAGTACCTGTTGAAGAAGCTGATCATATCATCTAACAGTGTCATTGATCACGTGATCACGATAACATACATTAATATTATTAACGTATTAACAGCCAGAAAATTTTTGTTAAAAATAGCATTTATAAAGTCGGCCAATCCTTGGGTATTAATTTCGAGATATTAATTTTATCCACTTGAGTATAAAATTTCATGCTCACATCAAATGCGTTTTTTACCACATCCCATTCATTACTATGAGTATATTATTTCGCTACCGCACATTTTTGACTAGTGTATGCGCGTGTTGTAAGAATTTTCGCCATCCTACGCTCAACATATGGATATCGTCGGTTTTTATCGCCGTATCCTAGATGTTAGATGAAGGTTCTCGCACCGTTCCTGTGAAAAATTTAATTGGCAGCTGTAGGTTTAATTACCGCCAGTTATTGCGCTGTAAAATGCTCACAATCTTTTCAGTAATCTCTTTAAATAATTAAACAAATAGACAATAAATCGTACCCCATAAAATATACTTAATGAAAATTCTCTTTCAAATAATGGAGTTGTCATCGAAAAAAGAAAACAAAGAATAATATTTTTTTTGAAATTGTCGTTTGAAGGTGTGTAAAGTAACACCTTTTTCACGTGTGGATAAAAGGTAGGCGCTTTACGGATGAGTTGCGTACAATATTGCAAAATGGTAAAGAGAGTTATATATATTTTTTGTTGCTTTTATAGCGTTACCACAAAGCATTAAAATATCGTTAGATGCTTCATATCCGCGTTAAGAATACAATTTTTAAAGTAAATCTCAGCGGATTCAAATTAAATACAGTGTCCCCCTAAAGTCGTGCACAAATTCATTATTAGGTAAACAAAAGAAATTATTAAAAATTCCCGAAACAGGTCGATTTTTGAATTTAATTTACTATTTTTTCAAATAATAATTTAATATACGTCATCAAAATTTTTTTAAATGGAACACCCCACTCTTTTTCCAATTTTCGGATTGCCCTAACTGAGCTGATTCCAAAAATATACCACAAGTTGCTTCTAATTGTTACAGGGAGGACAACAATACCCAAATTATTTACAAATACTAAATTTATTTACAAATAAATAAACGTACTAAAAATTGAATCAAATCACCACATATCATTTTAAAATGTCATTATTTTTTGCTATAATTTCTTTGATGCTTTTTTAATTTTATCTGCCTGATAGAACGTGCTCGTGTATTTCTTGCAGGCAATCATTTTTAAATAGTTTGTTAAGATTGTACAAGTAAATTCATTTTGAATGATTCTTCCTTAAAATATTGAGTATTTTTTAATTAATTAAAAAACATGATTCTCAATAAACATAATTGTCGGTACTGGTCAGATCGCAATCCACATTGGATGATGGAAGCACACACTCAGCATCCCCAAAAGGTCAATGTTTGGGCCGGAATTGTTGGTAATCGAATTTTGGGGCCGTATTTCTTTGAAGGAAATTTAGATGGTGCAAGATATTTGGAATTTCTTCAGTTCCATTTAGTTCCTTCCTTGAGTGTTCTATTTCCAAATGAAGAAGATCCAGATTTGCCCAATGAAACCATTTGGTTTCAGCAAGATGGTGCACCACCGCACTATGCCAGCGCTGTTCGCCGCTATTTAGATGACGTGTTTCCTCATCGGTGGATTGGCAGAAGAGGACCTAAGGAATGGCCCGCCAGATCACCAGATTTAACACCGCTCGACTTTTTTCTTTGGGGTTATGTAAAAAGCAAAATATACGTCAATAAACCAAACAGTATTAACGATCTGAAGGAACGAATTCGGCAAGAAGTTCGAGCGATCCCGCCTGAAGTCATTGGGAATGTACAGCAAGAATTTACTTCCCGTCTGGCCCATTGTTTGGCAGTAAATGGTCAACAATTTGAACATTTAATTTAGGTGTTTCTGGTGATTTGATTCAATTTTTAGTACGTTTATTTATTTGTAAATAAATTTAGTATTTGTAAATAATTTGGGTATTGTTGTCCTCCCTGTAACAATTAGAAGCAACTTGTGGTATATTTTTGGAATCAGCTCAGTTAGGGCAATCCGAAAATTGGAAAAAAAGTGGGGTGTTCCATTTAAAAAAATTGTGATGACGTCATTACTCGAATATAGGTCACCCTGTATATTAAATTATTATTTGAAAAAAATAGTAAATTAAATTCAAAAATCGACCTGTTTCGGGAATTTTTAATAATTTCTTTTGTTTACCTAATAATGAATTTGTGCACGACATTAGGGGACACGTATAATACACTATGTCCCAAAATGATTGAACAAAATTAATATTCTTTTCCATTTGAAATTTTAAAAAATCGCTGAAACAGGTCAATTAGTAAATAGAAATTGTCGCTTTTTCTGCAGTATTTTCTATTTTTTTGAGCTATGTTTAACAGAGCTATAACATTATCGACATATTTTTATAATAGGACGCTCTATATTTTATATATAGTATAAATAGATAGCTCCACAAAAAAATCTAGTGGGGTTAAGTCAGGGGAGCGTGGTGGCCATTCATTCCGCCTATCCATCGATTTGGGAAAACTTCATTAAGGTAATTTCTTACATCGAGGCGAAAATCCATATCCACTATAACTGATTTTCTATCTAAAAAAATGTTTACCTCTTTTACTAAGTTCTTTTTATAAAACCCATATTTTTTACACTATTTTAGTGAAATTAAACAATATAACCACTGATTTTATTTTATTTGCCGATGTAATAACTTAAGGACGTTCGATACATCTCTTGCGGGGCAGGCGGTGCGGGAGGGGAGCCTATGCTTATACACGGTAGTTTCGTTGTAGTACCAACCTTACATAAACTAATTTGAGCGAACTAAATATAATATATACGAATGAAATTTATACAACACATATTAGCTTGCATCTATTTTTCGTATTTAATGCACGGCAATTAAATATTTATTTGAATAAAAGTGTTTATTTATTCATTATTTGTTTTGGTTCTGGAGCTAGAACTACTTCGGATGATTCGGAATGGTTCAGAATCAAGTTCGAATAAAACCAAAACAAACATCTGCGAAATTCTGAACCGTTCAAAGTAAACACGAACGCATATTTCAGACTGCGCATGATTAGAACGGTTCGGAACCAGATTTTTTGGGAACCAAAACAAAGCTTAAATCTGCCTATTTTGAATTCACGAATCTGTGGTCTTCCATTGTACAAGTTATTCTGGGACACCAAGTAGAAGAACACAATTATCTTGAATTGCACAACAGATTTATAAAACAATTAATCCATCTTTCCTGTCGTCACATGTAAATGCATCAACCAGACTTTTTCAGACCAAAACATTATTTCAGAAGGACCAGGTGGACGAAGCACACCACCGCACCGCCCGGGCGTAAAAAAGGGGCCCGCCTCGGTCGCATTTTCTTAAAAACTCCGTTACGGCTTTGGTTCCGCCGAATTCCCAACATCCATCCTTCAAGTACGAGGCACATGTCCCCCGACGCTCCGTAAGAATCATAAAAACGGATATCTCGGCCGCGACACGCCGCATTTGCATTGATCAAGGCACAGCTGTCCGATCGCTGGTAGAAATCTTGGGCGTCGAGTGTTCACCCCGTATTCCTTTATTTGCCAATGCGATCCGGGGTACAACGGCTATTGTCCGGGAACCGTCATGCTTCCAACATGGCGGAGCGGATCATTTATTGGTCTAATTCGACATTACGGCATGGGATTTACCCGATTGTCATGGTGGTCTATGTGTCCGGATAATCATTAATTTCCCTTAATAGGTCTACTTTTTGCGGCGCCAAACGGGAAAATTCACCGTTCAGCTTTCACTGGTGTATCCTCCCGATGGACGCACCAAAACCAAGTCCGTCAGAAGTTCATTTTTTGTTTTAAGTTCCATGGTATAACTTACCTTTCTGTAAGAATTTGTGTGTTTGATATTTATTTATCTATTCATTACACATTAATAGACTGTAAAAAAATCGGTGTGAGTGAAAGCTATAAAGGTTCGGAGTGAATCCACTGAGTGAAATTATTGAGTACATTTTCACTCAATATTGGGCATTTTGATCATTTTATACTCATTTGTGATTATACAGGGTGTTTCTAAAATAGGATTCCAACCTTCTGCTGCGTTTATAACTCATTAAAATAAGACAAAAAGTTCCTATTAACATGTGCCCTAAAACGCACCCTTAGGAAGTTATATGCCCTTAAAAGGGCTCAAACAAAACTGTTTTTTTTCTGTTATTGACAAAACGGTCGCAAATAAATAGAAAAAAGATTTATGGGTCTTACATAACTTTTTACATTAAATAACATGAGCTACTCCGTTTTTCTAGATGCAAATCATATGCGTCCCATTTAGATTGGTGAAGGGGGTTTTCGACCCGTAATTTTTTTATTTCAATTTTTTTACAATTTTCCCTACAGATTTATAAAATCTTAACAATTTTACGTAAAAAATATTATCTTTGTCTAAATCGATATTTCCAATAGTTTTCGAGTAAATCGAGTCTGAAAATTACTCAGCTCTTTAAGTTATTAGGCCAAAAATTACAAAAATCTGTTTACCATGGCAAATAAAAGACTGACGTTGCCACAACGCTTAACAATTTAAGTTATTGATAAACTGCTGTCAATTGAGCTTTGCAGTGTTTAATTAGTAAAAGTGGTGAGTTGAAAATTTAAGTATACCACATTATTGCAACTCATAAAATGGAGTCATATTCAAACACAGAAATGGCAGATATGCACTTTATGTACGGCCGTGCGGCTGGAAATGCATCAGAATCGAGGCGTCTGTATGCGGCAGCATACCCGAATAGAAGACTTCCTTCTCGACAGGTATTTCAGAGGATCCATCAACGTTTAAGAGAAAATGGTTCGTTCCAACCAAGAGTAAATGATCGTGGCAGAGACAGATTTGTAAGAACACCGGTGATGGAAGAAAATGTATTGAGAGCTGTGCAGGACAATCCAAGGGTTAGTGTAAGAAGTGTCGCACGTATGCATAACATAAATTTTTTCGTAGTTTGGCGAATTCTTTGCGAACAACTACTTCATCCTTTTCATATCCAGCGTGTTCAAGCTTTAAATCCGAATGACTACGAACCACGTCGGCAGTTCTGCCACTGGTTTTTGCGAAAATCGAGTGGGATTCCGAATTTAGCATCTCTTATTTTGTTTACGGATGAGGCAAGCTTCAGTAAAGATGGTTATGTCAATTTTTATAACGCTCATGAACGGGCTGATGAAAACCCACACAGCATATTTCAGTCCAGACATCAGATTCGGTTTTCCGTCAACGTTTGGGCAGGCATTTTAGGCGATCGGCTAATCGGACCGTTTGTGTTGCCTAATCGATTGAATGGTGAGGATTATTACAATTTTTTAGTTAACGACTTGCCAGGACTTTTGGAAGATGTCCCTTTAATTGAACGCCAAAGCATATGGTTTATGCAGGACGGGGCGCCACCTCATTACCTACATAATATAAGACAACACTTAAATGAGTTGTATAGAGAAAAATGGATAGGCCGAGGAGGTCCTGTACCCTGGCCTCCACGTTCCCCCGACCTTAACCCGCTGGACTATTTTTTGTGGGGTCAACTTAAGGCAAAGGTTTATAAAATTCCAATTGAGACCATTCAGCAACTACGGGAGGAAATTGAAACCGCGTGCATGGAAATAAGGCAAACACCTAGAATTTTCCAAAGAGTTCGCAAATCATTGAAGCGTCGAGCTAGAGTATGCATTGAAATGCATGCAAGGTGGTCACTTCGAGCAGTTCTTGTAATTTAACTTATTATTAATTTTAATCCCATTATTTTCTATTTCACATTTAGCTATTGTCTGCAATAGTAATTAGTTCTTTAATTAGTAAGTGTAACTCTAAATTTAAATAGTCTTAGTTTATGTCCTAAATTATTTATTAAATGATCGGATCCTTCATAACTGCAATTTATTTGAAAGAAACAGTTTTGTTTGAGCTCTTTTAAGGGCATATAACTTCCTAAGGGTGCGTTTTAGGGCACAAGTTAATACGAACTTTTTGGCTTATTTTAATGAGTTACAAACGCAGCAGAAGTTTGGAATCCTATTTTAGAAACACCCTGTATTTAATCTAAAACTGAGTATTTTCACTCAAATATAGGTACTCCTTAAATAAATTCTTCACGTAAACTCGTATTTAGTGCACTTGTACCTAAATCAGAGTAAATATCTTCATTATTGAGTGATCCTGCCCTTTTTCATATCCAGATCCATTGTCTTTGTCTGTTCCCATCGTCCCATTAGATCATCTCATGACTGTGGCGTGGTGGATGGCAGTATGGCGTATGGTGTGCTTTGGAGTTGGACAAGTATCGATTTATCTGGTTATTCTAATGAAAATTATATTTAAATGCAGTGATTTACTTGCAATAATTAAAGACAATATATTAAGTCACGATTAATATTTGGTTAAATAAACGGATAGTGAAATTGTTATCTATAATTACGTATTTGTAACGTACAATATAGGTTATGGCAATCTGTTCGTCCGATCAGTTCACCAATTCCTTTAATCGAGATCTAAAATATTGTCTCCAAAACAGATCTTCATAGAAACCACTATGGCAGCTTTTAGACTAGGGCTGATCTGTTTTGAGATGGATGTGAGAGGGGGCAAGCAAATTTTTGCTGGAATACCTTCAGTACAAATCACATAATGAAAGTGTAGATCCCTAGATCTGGGCGAGGTCCGGAAAATTTTCAAAATTGCAAAAATGTTTAAGTAATTTTAAAAAATACCTATTTTATCTGAGTTTTTTATTTATACCTTGGAACCTGTGCATTTTGGAAGAATATTGAAGAGGAAAAAAGTTTTAGAATTGAATTTTGTACAATATACTGTAGTTAAAAATGTTTAACTTTATTACCGACGTTGCAAAATAGCAATAATTGATGAAAAAAAGGCAAAATAATCAAGTTTTATGGACAATTTTTTAAAAATATTTTAGTTGCTCCGAGTGAATTCTAATTTTGGTAAAAAAAACTTTAGAGTATAATAAAACAACACATCAAATTTCGTTAGAATTGGTTGTATAGTTTTCGCAAAATAATTTTTTGAAAAAAATTTTGAGTAAAATATTTCGAATTTTGAAAATGTTGCACAGCCTCAAATAAAGCATCTAGATATTTGAAATTTTTTTCACATGGAAAAGACCACTCAACCTTAAAAATTGAAATAGGTTGATTAGAACAATCACAGCAAGCGTAAATTTTTAAAATTAACACCATTTTTTATTTTTAAACAATTAGATTACATTTATCAATTTGCGGTTTAGTTTTTTCAAAATTATAATTTTTAAAGTCCTATTTATTCTTAACTTTATCTATATTTAACAAAAAAAATTATTTCCAAATATTTTTTTATTTGCTTAAACAAAATTTATTTAAATAATTGTAATAATTATAACTAAATACATTCATATTCAGAGTGTTGAAATAAACAAATTTTTTCATTGAAAAAATGCAATAGCATAGGGTAAAATATACAGTATATTTAATGCATAAATAATAAACTTTGTTTATAAAATATGTGCAAATTAGACAGTTGGCATTACGATATTCGAATTTCTTGGCTCGAGAGACATCGAGTTAAAAAAAAGATCGAGATTGGTCTATTAGAAGCCGAGATAATGCAATTTTTTTCGTACCTTCGCTCTTTGAACCTCCGAATTCAGTCTCGGGGCGAAAGCCCCCTCCCCCACTTTTCTGTTTTTGAGTCACATTTCGCGCGTGCGAGCGACAGCTTTTCCGCTGATGTGCTAACATATCTATGTTGCCGATAACTTATGGATATGAAAATTTTTTCCGTCTTAGAATTCGGAAAAACGAAGCCACTGGATCAAAGATTATTGTTAAATTGTGTATAAATTAACGGTAAATGCCGATAAACTATATCTCGAGAACCAATAAACGGAATTTAACTTTTTTTTTTAAAGAAGCACCTTTCCGAGTACTTTAAAATTATATGTTTTGAAAAAAACTAAATTTCAAATTAAAAAATGTAATCTAAATGTTTAAAAATAAAAAAAGAGTGTAAACTTTAAAAATTTACTGTGACCGTCCTAATCAACCGAATTCAATTTTTCAAAGTCCATTTGAAAAGTTGGGCGGTCTTTTCTACGCGAACAAATTTTTAAGTATCTAGATGCTTTATTTGAGGCTGTGCAACATTTTGAAAATATGAAAAAAATTTTTCAAAATTTTTTTCCAAAATTATTTTGTGAAAACTATCTAACCAATTTTAATGAAATTTGGCGTGTTGTTTTATTATACAAGTACTTTTTAAAAAAATTAGAATGCCCTCGGAGCATTTAAAATATTTTTAAAAAATTATACAAAAAACTTGATTATTTTGCCTTTTTTTCATCAATTATTGCTATTTTGCAACATCGGTAATAAATTTTTAACTCACAGTATATTGTGAAAAATTCTTTTCTTTCTCTTCAATATTCTTTCAAAAGGCATAGGTTCAGTACCTATCAGTAAAACCTATTGTTTTTGACAGACATTGACAACATGATGATTTCAATTAATTAAAAATGTATCGCCTAAATTTTTTCTTGGATTTCTCTTTATCTTCTAATAATGTTGTTTTTGTTTTATTCCTTTATTTTCATATAAAAATTGTTAATTTTGATACACAGTTTGGTAAATCTTTATTTATTTTTGTTAATTATGCGCATAGAGGTAAAATAATTAACTTGAACAAAAATTTGTTTGTAATAATTGCTGTGTATGATACCTAGTACACTACCAAATATATGAAATATATATTTGCCTAAATTCGTAACACAATCAAGGTAGGTAGATCTAGGTGGTAGACCGAGAAACTGTATCGTGTCTTGATTCTAAGATTCAAGATGTTTGAGTGAAAATCTATAAATTTAATTTTAAGCTACACATAAATAATCAGATTCGATTCGAATTGATATTCCAATTCGATTTCCCGATAAATGAATTCTAATCGATAAACCGATTTTCAGGCCTAATACCGATTCGATTTGACATTTCGATTCGATTCGACAATTCGATTGGATGCGATATCTCGATCCAATTAGATATTTAGATTCGATATTTCGATTCGATTTTTTCTGCGAATTGATAAATCATTCAAATTTTCAATCGATTCAAAAATAAAGTCGATTTGAATCGATTTTTGGCCAAGGCCTATTTGGATGACCAATTTTTTTACTTCTTTTCTACTGAACTGGAAATGATCTCTCTTGTGAAACTTATAGGTCTGTATTCATTTGAAATGAAACACGCTGTATAGTTCATAATTCTAAAACATCCTGTACATTTTTTAATTGTACGGATGTTTTAATCAATAAACGAGCTTTCAAATGCATAAATAACGAACTAAATACTACTAAAATTATATATTCTTCTCTTATTTCTTTTTTATACCGTTATTTACTATATTTTCTCGGTTTATAGCGAGCTGAGAATTAAGTAAATCTTTCTGTTAAAGAATATAACATTAGTCTTTACTACACTTTCACAATGCCCAATGAGACACCTAGTATACCCGATAGTTACACAAAACAACAAAAAACAATCGCAAGATTACTATTTGATTGATTTAAAAACATCTAACCCAAATCCAGAAGTCACGAATCATTTTGTTGAAATATTAATGAAATTAACTTCTATTTAAAAAACCATTTAGTCTTATGATGGATGTTGGTAAATTGGATTCACAGAATGATTACTGCTTCTTGGCACCGTTTGCAGAGAAATATTAAATTGAAATAAAAATTCAAATGATTATATAGTATGTTCTTATATCGATTAAAATATCGTGAAAGATGTAAAACACCCAGCGGATTGATAATTCTTTATTTCTGTGATCACAGAAATTCTCTCACCTTTCCAACAAAACGCATTCCCCACGTTTTCGGCATAATTTTTTTGATCAGAAACATCCGAAGCGTGAACCGAAAAATCTCAAAACACGTATATTAATAAATGTTCCAAATTAATTGTCCAAGGTTGCCAGTTAAAAAATTGAGCAGCACTTAACAAATGGTCGGGCATTTATTAATTGTAACACATTTGTATAAACAGGCCATAAATAACTCGAAAATATTAAGTGAATCTACACTGGTAAAAAAGGGGCATAAGGCCTTAACTGAAGCAGGGCCGTACTGAGGGCGTTTTTGGGCCCATTGAGCTTATTTGGCAAATTTAATTTATTTTACAAGAGTTTGAGGGAGAAATTGGATCTAATTTTTACTATATTGAACAAGTGGTACTTTTTTCTTTGTGCAAATTAGTTCAATTTAAGTTTTTTTTCGAAGCCCAAGCATCTTTTAAGAACCTAATCTAGAGCCACTGATTCTTCAGGTACAGAAAGTTGATGTTTAAAGAACAAACATTTAATCAAATCCTCTGTAGATGTTTGGAGTAAATATATGAAATTTTGAGTAACAACTTTCCTAAATTAAAGTTAAAATTCGCTAAACTGTGTGTTCCAAGAAAATAGGTACATTTCTTCACTCATTTGGAAAAACGATACGTTTTCCAGGCTAAAATTTAAGGTCGATGACAAGTTACTGTGACAGAGGCTTTATTAGACATTAAGAGCACCCGAAAAACCACAAAGGAAGTTTGGCGGAGCCATCAAGAGCTGCGATGGAACGTCGACCCTGATCATCCGCAGATCATTAACCAGAGCCATTAGTCAGTGCGCTTTGTAGGACCCTTGGCTTTCATCTTAGTTGCATTGTATGCAATTTGTTGCATCTGCTCAAACCGATATAATACACAAATAATAACCAATAAGCTTTTTATATCCAGTACCTACAAATTGTTAAAAATTGTTTTAAGCTCAGTCCACTTCATTGCAGTTCTGCAGCCGATACACAATTACATTGTGCCCAAAAACAAAGACCGTGAGATAACACAAAATTGCTCAAAAGCAAACAGTGCAAAAAGACTTAGTCGAAAATCTTGGTGGAATGTGTCCTCGGAGGGTGTCAAGTAAGTTATAGGCAACCATAACAGAGCCTGTACCACTCTCTCAAGACCAGGATATCAATTCCATCACGAGGAAAAGTAGAAATGAAAAGAGGCCGACCAGCAAGAGGCCCTCAACAAGGACATAAGTTGTGTTAGAGTCCCTAGTAATCCAATTCCTCAGAATCGAGACTCAGTTAACAACTACCATCGCAAGAAAGACCAATGGAGAGGACGGGAGACAACAATAGCTTGATAGTTTATCTTCAGTTCCCCTGTTTTTCAGCAAGTGCGGCCCTGGCGGCTCTCCAAGGGATCATCGGTTAATTTTCATAATAACATGTTAAAAATTTGTTAAATTCTATATAATATTAATCGGCCTAATATCTCAAGCAGTCAGAAATTATAATTTGACGCAGGTAGAGAGGGTATTAGCGCTGCTTTTTGACCTGCGCGGTCATTCCTTACACATGTAGAGGAAAAACAGAATAAAAACTGGTTTACATGATGAATTTATGAGACAGGATGAAATGTGAGGTGTCTAATTTAGGCAGCGGCGTGCGGAGTCCCTTTGGGGAGGGTACTAGTATCGTATCTTACTGTGAGCACTAACTGAGCTACTACTACTAAAAATTTTTTCTTCATAACAATGGAATGGAAGACAATTTTATTTTGCAATCTAATGTTTTAATTCCGCAAAACTCATTTTTAGTTACAAATCCTTTGATAATAGAACAAATATTCAATTAATTGATATCAAATTGAACACACAAGTAAAAAACATGTCACTATTTAACCCTATTAGGCAGTATAAAGTTAATTCTTTACATCGTGGCTAGGTGGATATATTTTCTAGTACATCTTATATCTAACCTTTCATTATGTACTGATTTTTGCAAAATATTACTGTGAATTTTGTTACAAAGATTATTAATAAATAAATCAAACCGAAATGGCCTAAGAACTGATCCTTGAGGACGTTTAAAATAGACTTTCTGGAAAGTGACACCAAGACTATATGCATATTTACATCACCAACTCTTGTACTCGTTGGTTGTGTTCCTGTTCCGCCACTGGCAACAACTGGCGGTGACGACGAAATATTATCGTGCATTAAACTGAAATTTGATAAATGCGGTCCAAGATTGACTCTGTAAATTGATTTTATGAAAGATTTACCCCTTAACTTCTACCTTTTAATGAATACATTAGTGACTGCGGTTATACAGACCACAAATTGCATGTTTAATCACTACAATTTTTCCTCGAAAGTAATATAATGTTGAGAAATGAATCTGTAACAAACAAAAATATAGTTAAGCTCAAAGTGGAATTTTAGCTTTTTTTACACAAATAAGACCCTTATTAACATAAATCGGTTCTACATGAAAGCGATAGACCTTTTTAGTAGTGACGTCACATGCGCCGAATAATAGGCAACTCCATAGGCACATTGTCATGAAGAATTTCCCAATATTTTAACTAGATCGATTTTCGACCTTATGTAGTTTGGACATAAGTGCCAAAAAAATGTCCTGATCTTAAATATCGCGATATTCTGGCAATATTAGAATATTTAAGTGACAAACTAAAATAATAATTGTAGAATTTATATATTTAAATTTATAGAACAATATTGACTTTTATAGTAATTAATAAATTAGAATTATATCAATGTTACTGAGTCTATTTTCTTCTGATGAATTATAATTTGTTTATAAAACTACGAAAGTTAATTTGAAAGTGTAAGAAAATGTTTGTTTTTTTACTGAAATTGGTATAAAATAATCGTTTTTTTTTAGAAATTTCAATCTTAAACAAAACTGACAGATATTTATAACATTAGATAAACAAATTTTAAGGAAAAGTACAATTTTTTCTGACAATTCATAATTTACTATAATAACAACAAAAATGTATAAATCACAAATCACTAAACACACTAAATCACACTAAACAGTTAAAGTTAAACAAAATCCGTTCTTTTTCTGCAATATACAACTGCTAGATTTCAATGTATTTGGTATCTAGTTTTAGGTATATGTTGGCATTGCAATCGGAAATCTTTGGGTGAAATTTTCAAAATATTGATTTTGTACAATTTTGCACCTGTACAATTTTTTCTTTGTACACTTTTTTTTGGTTTTGAGCCAGGGCTAGGTATGAGCCTAAACTCATAACAATGAATTATTAACTGATATACAAGATATGGTTTGGTTATACAGGGTGTTTCTAAAATAGAAAATATTTGAGAAAATAAGATGCAAAATTCGGAATCCGCCTCGATTTTCGCAAAAACCATTGGCAGAACTGCCGACATGGTTCGTAGTGATTCGGATTTAATGCTTGAACACGCTGGATATGAAAAGGATGAAGTAGTTGTTCGCAAAGAATTCGCCAAACTACGGAAAAACTTTTGTTATTCATACATGCGACACTTCTTACACTAACCCTTGGATTGTCCTGCACAGCTCTCAATAAATTTTCTTCCATCACCGGTGTTCTTACAAATCTGTCTCTGCCACGATCATTTACTCTGGGTTGGAACGAACCATTTTCCCTTAAACGTTGATGGATCCTCTGAAATACCTGTCGAGAAGGAAGTCTTCTATTCGGGTATGCTGCCGCATACAGACGCCTCGTTTCTGATGCATTTCCAGCCGCACGGCCGTACATAAAGTGCATATCTGCCATTTCCGTGTTTGAATATGACTCCATTTTATGAGTTGCAATAATGTTGTATACTTAAATTTACCACTCATCACTTTTACTAATTGAACACTGCAAAGCTCAATTGACAGTTTATCAATAACTTAAATTGTTAAGCGTTGTGGCAACGTCAGTCTTTTATTTGCCATAGTAAACAGATTTTTGTAATTTTTGGCCTAATAACTTAAAGAGCAGAGTAATTTTCAAACTCAATTTACTCGAAAACCATTGGAAATATCGATTTGGACAAAGATAATATTTTTTACGTAAAATTGTGAGGATTTTATAAATCTGTAGAGAAAATTGTAAAAAAATTGAAATAAAAAATATACGGGCCGAAAACCCCCTTCACCAACCTAAATGGGACGCATATGATTTGCATGTCGAAAACGGAGTAGCCCATGTTATTTAACGAAAAAAGTTATGTAAGACCCATACATTTTTTTCTATTTATTTGCTACCGTTTTGTCAAGAACAGAAAAAAACCAGTTTTGTTTGGGCCCTTTTAAGGGATATAACTTCCTAAGGGTGCGTTTTAGGGCACATGTTAATAGGAACTTTTTGGCTTATTTTAATGAGTTATAAACGCAGCAGAAGTTTGGAACCCTATTTTAGAAACACCCTGTATACAGCAGGACACATATAATTTAATAAAAGTGAATGCGACGAGTTTACTTCATACTGGCCAGGAGTGGTGTCCTGGTTAATTAACTGCAAAAACCCAGAGTCAAAGTTCGATCAAATCTCTCGATGGTTCCGCTGATTCTAGAGGTGGATCTTCATTGTTGCTTCTTGCCCTTAACCTCTCTAGATTACGGTCATTCCTGGTATTGTCTTCAGTCGTCGTCAAATGTGATTGGGTTTCTGGATATATGTTCTACACTTTGTCCATTGGTGAAGGTCAGAGTTTTGTGGATTTTGTGTCGTTTTACTAGAAAATTCGAAACATCGATAATTTTTTGTACAATTAGGGTCGTCTTCGGCTTTGAAAATAGCAAGGAACCTCGTATAGTCTGGCTTGGTGTCTCTAGAGTGGTTTTCGGTTCCGTGGATAGCTCCAGGCTCCAGCTGTTGGATTGAAGCTATTTCGGCATATATATTGGATTCAGAACGTTGATGAAATTTGTAATTCGGAGTTTTTACACACCAAAATACGTATATAGTTTTAATTTTTAATTTACTTTTTCGGTTCCAAAATATTCCTAAAAGTATGGCGTACCATTTTTCTTAAAAAACCATTTTGACAAATAAAGAATGCTCTCATTTTTAGAAGCCGACGGGTGGCGAAAACATGACACTTTACCGGTTTGTTTAAAAATAATTCCTCCTGCAATAAAGGCAGCTTTGCCGTGCCGCAAAGTCCGAGATCGGTGAATGACGAACAGTATCGAATACTTTGTCTAATCCACCGTAACAGGCGTAGGCCTTTGAGATGGCTGTGCCGCCCTAACTCTTGTCGCACGCTCTGCTATTGTACTACTGCATTATATACACACTATTTATTCTCCTAGTGCAGCATCATGAGCCCGTACACTCATAGGGGTGGGCAGAAAGACCGAATGGCGAATGGAATACAGAGAGGATAAATTTTAATTAAAATTGAGTGAAAATTAATAAGTACAGAGTTAGTCATTATAATGTGACAACTTATTGTCAGTTTATAATTGAAATTACAAAAAAGTTTTTGTACAAGAGTTTTAGCGTTTTTTATGAATTTTTATAATACACCCTATATATTAGTGCATATTTAGCTTCGTTACATTTTTCACTTTTCAAAAATATATATGTTACTGTTTGATTTAGGACTTTTCGACATATTTCAGTTTAAAACTATATTTGAAAAAAAGGAGGGAAATTTGTCTGATGGATCGCAGCGGCTGTGGACGAGGCACGCGGAACAAACAAATGACTTTGACAGAAGTGTATTTATCATCATTAATTTATTTATTATAACAAACTAGTTTAACAAAGAAATAATGTTTATTGAGAACGAAACATTTAAAGTTAACCGTTTATTTTACAATAATAACAATAATGTGAATGCAGCGCGCGCCAAGTATGCTCGTTGCATCCCGGGTTTCCAATTCCATCTCAAGTTGCATTTTACGACATTGAGCGACGCTTTAGAGAAACAAAATCTCTTGGAAGACAGAAACGAAGAATTATTTCAAATGAACAATTAGAACTAACTATATTACTATATTTACAAAGGTAAGCAAATATTCATTCGAGGTTTACTATGATAAATTCTAATATTAAATTATCGTAGAAAGGCCACAGTAAATACTTCAAGACAGTTAGAAATAAGCCAAAGCAAAATTATTAGAACGTTACATAAATATAAATACCGCCCTTATAAAACTAAGCCGGTCCAAAACTCACCCAAAATAAAAAAAATCAATGATTAGAGTACTGTAGAGAAATGCTGCGCTTGAAAAATGGCGAACTAAACTATTTTGAAAAGATTTTATGGACTGATGAGTGATGATGTGACTTTTACAACAGTTGGCATTTATAATAGAAAAAATACTCATACCTGGGCAAATGAAAATCCTCACTATAATAGGGAAATTCCAAGTCAAGGACGCACATCGATTAATGTTTGGTGTGATATATTGAGAAGTAAAATCACTGGCCCACTATTTTATGAAGGTGCTTTGACTGGGGAAAATACTTTTTTTGAAAATCAAATAGAAAACAAATTACACCAAGTCGGAGTGTTTCCGCATAAAACCAGAGCAGTACCAAATTATTTAAATAATAGGTTTGATTTGTGGATTGGCAATGGCCTTCAAATAGCCCAGACCCTACACCCTTGGACAGTTTTCTGTGGAGTTACTTAAAAAACGAGGTTTATAAGGAAACTAGTGTAAACTTAGATGAATAATGGCGGTCACATTGAGCATCTGTGACCTTTTGTGTTTTAGTTGGTTTAGTTTAGTTTTATTAATTAGGTATTAAAATTCTGTTAAAGTTAAGAATTATTTTTATTATTATCATAAAATAAATGGATAACTTCAAGTTTTTCGTTCTTACTAAACATTATTTCTTTGTTAAAATAGTTTGTTATAGGAAATAAATTAATGGTGATAAATAAACTTCTGTCAAGGTCATTTGTTTGTTCCGCGTGCCTCGTCCATAGCCACTGCGATCCGTCAGACATAAATTTCCTTCCTATTTTTTCAAAAATAGTTTAAAACTGAAATATGTAGAAAAGTCCTGTATCAAACAGTAACATATTATATATTTTTGAAAAGAGAAAAATTTAACGAAGCTAAGTATGCACTAATATATAGGATGTTCATTTAAAAAAATTCTTTAATTTAGCGATTTCCATTATTCAATTGTTTTTTCTAATAATGTATTATAAAAATTCATAAAAAAGCTAAAACTTTTGTATTAAAAACTTTTTTTGTAATTTCAATAAAACTCACAATAAGTTGTCAGATTATAGTGACTAACCCTGTACATTTTCTGCCCCTGTAGTTAAAAAAATATGGTATGCGTTTTGTGGGTCTTTTGAAAGAGAAGCACTTTTTAATTTTTTTTCCGCTGAATTTCTTATGATTTCTTAAAGGAGGTATATCGGGTTTACTCAAATGCACAGATGTATTTGAAATTTATACAATGTTTTACCCAGTGCTCCCTCTGTGCGTCATATTTTTTTGAATTTTTTATTAAATCTAGATTTTGAGATATTGTTGTTGAAAGTTGTTCATTTTAACATAGGTTTATATGGCGAAGATGGACGGTGCGGCTCTATTTTTGCCCATAACTGAGAAAAAAATGTAGAAATTGTGAAACAAAACTTTTCCATAGATAGTATATTATCTTATTTTTGATGTAAAACTAATGTAAGTCTTGAACATAGTACAGCTGTATTAATTAGAAACAGAAACCAATAATTGCATTTCTGTCTGACTTGAGGATTAATGTGGCAACGTCGCAATCAGCTGACAGCAAGGAGGGAATACATTTGAAAGACTTGATAAAAACTGATATACATTGTTATCAACAATAAATTATTCACAACAGATGATTTTTTGTAATGTTTTTAAAAAACTAGATTACTTAAAAAAGACTAGGAAGCTGTGATTATTTATTGGAATAAAGAATACAGTTGATAAATCCTTTTATTATATTTAATGGTTTATAAAAACATCGTAATCATTACCCAGCAATATTTATGGTTACATAAAGTTTTCTTTACTTGATTAATATAATTAGTAATACTTGAGATAAATGCATTTGTACGGAATAACAAAGAAACATAAATATTTCTCAGCAAACTTTATATCTAAAAAATTAGTTATAGTTGCAAAACGGTTGTAACATTACTAAAACAGAGATTAAAAACACGAACAGTAAGTAATAATGTAATTTCTATCACAGAACCTTTAAAATTGCATCCAACATTTTCTTTGACTTGGACGAGAGATGGACGCGAGTGTCATTTCATTTCTTTAGAACTAAATTAACATAATTCTCGTTGTTTTACCAGTTCACATGATTTACAGATTTTAAATAAAGGATACTAATCTTCGCGAGGCTAATACGATATATTTACTATATATAATAATTATATTTAACATATTTTACACACAATAATATTTGAACGCGTACGCATCTTTACCCGAATTTGACGCGCAATATCTCCGATGTTCGAGGTCTGTAGGTTCGCAGTGTGTACAACTGCACTCGATTATTAGCGCACATCTACATAGTGTTTATGGGTTCATTAAATATAATTTAAAACTACTTAGATATGATATTTTTATGTTGTTAATTTTCAATATGTATGCTATGTGGATATTGAGTAGATTTCTTTGCTATATAGATAATGCGTATCACAAATAATTTAAATAGAATTTAATTTTTTCAAGTTGGCAGCGGGTTTTAGTCCCATAAGAAAAGCATAGGGGGGGTCCTATGCGAGCCTCACTTCCCTCGGACCCCGATATACCTCCTTAAAGGTGACCAACGAAAAAATGTTTTGACTTTTAGATCTTGAAACTAGAAACTTCAACCTACAGAATTTTTTTATCTTAAGGTATTTCCAAACCGTAAATTTTCATACAACAAATACTGTATACTCTCTGAGATCTTAAGTTGTGCAATGAAAACTCACCAGTGTTAAACCTGGTGCTTATTTCCACGGAGAACGTAACCGAAACCTATCGCAGAGCATTGGAAGCAAACCGCCTAAGAATAAAAGGCAATAACAGTAAAAATAATCATTTTCTTGGCTCGCCAAATTGTAAATAACAGCGGAAGCGGCCCGATTCCGAACAGTTTCCTGCCGCCTTAATGGAGGCGATTCGATCCGCCCAGTTAGTTCCCATTGCGACTTTTGCTTTTGCTGCCATTATCTGTGATTTATTCCGTGGGTCGCAGGGTTGGGGGGACGGATATTTATTTAATAAATAACTGCCACCCCTATGCAGCCCAATCAACGGGTTGCGCACCCCGATCCCTGAACTCTGAACGAATGGATGTGAAAGCGAGAATAAGTGTCGCTTGACGGGGCTTGTTATTTATGACGTGTTTTTAATTATACGAAAAATAGAGCTGTTCTTCTGATCTTAATCTGAAATCACGAAATGATTGTGACGTAGCAAAAACAAAGTAATTCAACGAGTAATTAAATACAACAGGATTATTTCTTCAGATAGAATGGAGTCAAGACAGATTTTGACCGCGAAAATTACTGGAAGAGAGAACTTTTTATTTTTTGCTTTGTAAAGTTGTCAGAAACAACATATAAAAAGTTACCAACTGTAGAGTGTACGCTAAATTATTTATTTAACAAATTAGTTGCAAAATTACAGTTTTTGCAAAATATATAAAAACATATAATTTAAATAAAAAATTAACTGTGCCATTCGAAGGAACAGGAAATTTTACATGAAAAATGTTAATAAAGTTTTTTTCTAAACTGCGAATTGAAATTTTTTTTCTAACGTATGAAAAATGACACTAGCGGCCCCCCAAGTATAGCTCTCGAAGAGCGCGCGTCCCCGAGCGCGCTACACTAAATTTGTTATAACTTTTGATCTAATTGATCAAATCGACCTCACAAAAATTTAAATGAAAGAAGAGTCATCCGGCTATCAAAATTTTATGTCTTTAAACTTGAGGAAAAAATATATAAGTGTATAGTACGTATATAAAGTTACGTCATTCTATAATTTTGTACAATAATTATAAAATAGCTGTCATTCTTTTAATTTTTAAAATAAATATCTGTAACTTTCACAGATTACTCTTCAACTGACGATTGAAACAGTGAGCGATATGGAAAAAATCTTATAAATTTAAAAATATTGAGCCCAACATATTCCACAATTTAAAAAAATCACAAATTTGACTTTTTAGGCCATACTTTATAGATCAAAAACTATAGTTGAAAATGTGATATTGAAACATTATGAGAGCACTTTTTAAAGCTTAAAATCTCTACTTTAAGATGGTGCATTTTATTTTTCTTAAAAAATTGAAATAATTGTTGAAAAAACAAAATATAACAAAAAATAAAAATATTTCATGAAAAATCCGTAAAATTATTGTTAAATAAAGTTTAATAATATACAAAAAAAAATAGTTTTTTGTTTAATAACCTATCAAAGAATTAAGTTAAGACCTTAAAAAAAGTAAATCCAACGAAAAATATTTTTTTTATTTATAGTAAGTGGAAAATTGTAACAGCAAAAAAATAACGTTTTTTGATTAATTGATTTAATATTAATTTTTAAAACGTATATTCTGTATCTGAAATTGTGAATTGTGTTCTCTTATCGATGTAAACACAGATATTAGTTTAATATTCAGGGTGTTCAATAAGTTTGGACAAACCCCTATCTCAGAAAAAACTGCTCAAACAAAGAAAATTATTAGGACAAAAGTTGCAGGGTTTTGAGTGAGCAATCCAGCGGTGACCTTGATCATCACCTTGAAGGTCATTTAGAGGTCAAGTTATACTCTCGTACCCTTGTAATTCTTTAATGTGATATTATTACTTACTTAATATTACAAATAATCTTCAGTTTGCATTTAAGGTATTTATATTCGTTTTCTTTTATGCTAAACCTGTAAATGTATGAGTTTAATGTTTATATATGAATATTGCGCCATTAATAAAATAATTAATGAATAAATAAATAATACCTAGGGGACGTTGATTTTGATTTGATTTTGTAATTTTGTATTTAAAATCAGTGTTTTTTTTTTCAATTTTATTGGCTTAAAGCCTTAATTGCCCAGTTATTTTCGAATAAGAGCAAGAACTCGATGAAATTTAAAAATTAATTATTTTGTAATAAATTCTTTTTTTTAAATAAAACATTTTCAATAAAACCTCTTTAGCCATTTATAATTTTCATTTTTCGAACCTCTATATTACAAATATGAGCGAGTTTGATTTAAAATCGATAATAGGTTAAATAAATTGTTTAAAATAGTCGGCCATATTGGATCAGCCATTTTGAATTTTCATTTTCCAACATCATATTCTTGTTAGCGACCTCAAAAACCCCTATATTACAAATATAAACGAGATTAATTTAAAATCGATAATTGTTAAATAAATTGTTTAAAATAGTCGACCATATTGGATCAGCTATTTTGAATTTTCATTTTCCGACTTCATATTCTTGTTCAGCGACATCGAAATCCCCTATATTGTCAATTTGAAGGAATTCGATTTATAATTCATTGAATTATTTTAAATGTTCTTAAAAAACTATTTATTATTGTTTAAACAATTAAAAAAACAATTAGCGTACAAAAAATAAGTTTATAACTTTTTTTCTAATACTTATAACTCCAAGTAATTTCAAAAGGTTTTAGGAAAATCCAGGCTTCCCATAATTATTTCGAAATAATGCCTAATTTTAAGCTATCTTGACTCCACTAAGAGTGAACGACAAAAACGTTGTACTTGTGTATACTTATATTATTTAAGGGCACACCATACAGGGTGTTTCAAAAAGGTGTTGCCAAACTCGAGGGGGATATAGAAGACATAAATTACGTTTGTGGACAAAAATTGCTCCAGGGCCAAAACGGCTCATTTCCGCTTAGGGGTTTATATAGAAAAATTTTCTACCGCAGTGTCCTCTATAACCCCCTCAAGTTTGGCAACACCTTTTTGAAACACCCTGTATATTCAGACTATTTAGGGAATTATGCAGGACAATATAGTCAGTTTAGCAATTAATTCCGATGTAGATCTTCTGACCATCAGCATATAAAAGACAGTCGACATCTAACTCAGTAACTACGTCATTTATAAATTTATTGAAAAGCTATGGCCCCAGCGCCGAACCCTGATACGCACCTGTTCCAACGTGCTGGTAACGATTACTTAAATAAGATATTAAGGAATTACTAGAAATACAATAGTTCATTTTATCCTTAGAATTGAATAATACACTGTGAAGAAATATACAGGGTCTCACGCTTAAGTGTGATAGAAGCCTGTAACTTCTTTATTTTTTGGCCTATTTCAGTTTTTTTTTTTAGAATTTAGGATAAAAAACTTTATGTAATTGTGATACTGCTGTTAGCCTTTTATGCACAAAAATTTGACATTTTGCTAAAAGATTATCTATAGCGTATTCTTATTCCTGAAAAATTGTGTGAGCATTGACAGAAACAAAAAAATATTTTCAGTGTAGAGCCATTTTTGTACAAATATCATTAGGAAACAGACCTAGCTTCATTTTTACACTTTATCCATGCTGTTGTAAGTAAAGTTCCATTTTTTATAAGATTTGGAAAACATTTATTTGAAATTCTTTACAAGTAAAATTTATACTAAAGTCCAAAAATCGGTGACAATAGGCGGACGATAAATACAGACTAACAAGCAAACAAACAGTGCAGGTAAAAAAGCAGACAAATAAACAGACAGAAATAGGCAGGCAAGCATTCGTAAAAAATGTTTCCAATTTTTTTCACGTCCTATTACTTTAACCTTCAAACGACCTTGAGCATGAGGTGATAGAGGTCAAGGCTTCAGATTTAGCAACGATGTATGAATTTTTTCAGATTTTTTCAATCACCTTTTCTTAGTTTGACCTTCAAATAACTTTGAACTTGACGTAATAGAACTTAACTGACCTTGGCATCGGAATCAGCGACCCCAAAAACCCCTGGGTACTAGGTAGAGTCCACTGTTTTTTTTTAAACTAAATGTTTACCTGTATTATCAATAACTTTTCACAATAAAATATTTTGATATCTTTTATAAAAAAAGGCACATTACCTAAACAAAAACCTAATTTTTTTTTTGCTCTGCCTAGTTAATTTTTTAGAAGTAAAAATAAACAACAAATTACTTTTTAATAATACAGGATGTTCTCAAAATATCAGCTTTACATTCCTTGACAGATAGGTCTACAGTTAAGACGATATATGGACACCCTGTACATATTAAGTATTAGAAAATTATGTTTTTTTATCTGATTCTTGATATAATCTATAATTGAGTTTTAAAAGGTAAAATAAACTACGTACCATGTTTCTAATACTTTTTTTCACAAAATGTTTGTGTCTTGTGTTGTTCATGCACTGTACCTATATGTCCGGTCATTTTCAGAATACAGTTATAAAAAATAAGTACTGTTTTTTTCAGTCATAAGAAAGAGCAGTGCTTTCATTCAAATTTGAGATATATCAGGTTGGTCGCAGAGCTCTGAGAAAAAGAAACGTAAAAGTGATTCAGCGATAACGCTGCGGCAGCTTTTGAAAAATTACTTTACTATGAAGTTTTCACATTTAAAAATATATAAGACTATTAAATAACAGTGGACCCAGAATTGACCCTTGTGGAACACCTGAAAGGAATGAAAAATTATCTGAGATGAAACCTCTATAACATAAAGATTGTTGAGGATTACAGCTTGACCAAACTTACCTCGTTCGAGAGATACAGATCATGAAGACAAAGACAGGAGACCTTAAAACAAGAGCAGGTACCTTCAGGGAAAAAATGTTTCTTAGGTCTGGTCAATATAATTATTTAATTAAGGTTTTATATTATATACATATTTAAAATTCGGTCAATATGTACAAAGATAAGAACGCAAAAATCATAAAAATTGAAATTAGTAACCACTTTTACACACAACCACACAATACATTCATTTAAAAACATGTAAAATGTAATTGTTCTAACCAAATCAATTTTTTACATTCGAGTAGGTACATACAATAGGAATTAAACATCCAAGTATTGTGTTTCTGAACTCAGACTTCACAGAAATTAACCAGTATAGTTAATAATAATTGTTTGTTTATTATTTGGTTACATGATCTGTAACAATGCTCAACTAAATTAATTATCATTAAAGTCTGTTTATGAATATCTACAATTATTTTAGAGGTAAACAAAACAAATCGTACTGTAATTACTAATTAGTTTATTCGAAAATTATGATAATTTCCTACAACGATTCGTTAACACCTACTTTACTAATAGTCCAGACGGTATCTGTTTCAAAAAGCCATATTTGGGTGAATCGTATATCCACGGAGATTTTTGGCTTTTTGGCTTTCAAATATCACTAGAAATGAAAATTTTTCTATGCGCATAAAAAAACCTGGGCTTAACTTTTGGCGGCACAATATGTTAAAAAATTTGGAAAAATGTCATATTTTTCTTCCTATTTAATTATGTATCTTTTTAAGAGTTGATTTTAGGCGAAATTAGAAGAGGAAAAAAATGTTTGTAATTAAATTTTTTACAATACATGACTGGTTACAAATCGAATGAATCATGATTATTATGGTAAAAATCGAAAAAATCACAAAAATAGGGTTAAAAAACAATACTTTTTAGGGAATTTTTTTGGTGTATTTAAATTGGGTGTAGGACCTTTATACTTGGCTCAAGAAAACTTCATGTTAAGTAGAATTATCACACCAAATTTCATCAAAATTTTCAAAATTTTGCACAGCAAAAACCAACGCCCTTAGATACTTGAAAATTTAATCACATATAGAAAAACTCTCAGGCTTTCAAACTTTTTTGAAAAATTTGAATCCGTCAATTAGGAGAGCTCTGGCGCTTGTTTAAACATTGGTCGAATTTTTATACTTATAAACAATTAGAATAACTTTGTGAATATTCAATCAAATCAAATTTTTTTAAAGCAGGTTTTAAAAGTTCTTGGAAAGACGGTTCTTTAAAAAAAAAAACAAATCGATTGATCAATTAGTTACGTAGTTATAGCCATCATTTACACTAAATGTACATCCGGGCTAATTTTTCGAAAAATACCTTTGGTATTCCGAGTACTTACCAGGTCTAAGATTACAATACTTTTCTTCATTGGCAACCTACTTTAAAACATGTTTAAAGTTATTTATGCAAGCGAGAAATTCAATAAAATCGTACGGGTGGCGGTGGTGGTGGGGGAAGCAGAGAGCGCGGCCGCTTCGGCCTGCTCGAAATTGAATCGTCTATCCATTTTCGCCTAAAATCAACTCTTAAAAAGATACATAATTAAATAGGAAGAAAAATATGACATTTTTCCAATTTTTTTTTAACATATTGTGCCGTCAAAAGTTAAGCCCACGTTTTTTTATGCACATAAAAAAATTTTCATTTCTAGTGATATTTGAAAGCCAAAAAGCCAAAAATCTCCGTGGATATACGATTCACCCAAACCAAAACAGATACCGCCTGGTCTATAATGCAATAATTCTTTAAAAAAAGTTAAAATTTACAAAATAATTGAAACAATCGTACACGTAAATAGTAAAAAATAGTACTGTGTATTGTAAAATACTAAACCACTTTTCAAGTTTCAATAAAAAATTATTACAAATTAATGCTGTTTTATTACTATTAAATTAGCATCAGTACAAATTCGTACAATACCATATAGCCAAAGACTTTTTATTTTTGATTCGCATTCTAATTTATAAAATATTTCACTGCCAATATTTTTAGTACTTACTTGTGCAATAAAACTGGAAATTTTTAATAAACAAACCATGTCTAATCATTATTAAATCCAATTTTTACGGTCACGTGCCAAAAATCAGTAAAAGTGACAAAAATACAACCACGCTTTTAAATCAAAATGGTACACACCATTAAGTATCGAAATTATCGTAATGTTTTGAGAATTTCAGATAATCTAGAACGAATAAATCATGTTATTTCTCGAAATGGGCCAATATATTTTCCATTTGTCCATGCGTGTAATTGCAGTTTGCATTAAATATGTAGTGGCTGATATTAAGAAATGTAAAGTAGGTCTAAACCTGTACACACGACACAAAATTGACACGACCAACTTTTTTACGGTTCGAAATCCTTGCAAATTTTAACCTTTTCCTTATTTACTGCAAAACAGAGCTTGAATATCTGCATCTTAAATTATATTAGTCAGTTTTTCCCGTGCATAAAAATCAATGTTTTTTCGTTGTATCTCCCACAATTTTTGAAATACGTAGCTCAAATCCTGCTGGCACTTTGTATGAATTCCAAAGAGTTTACATCCGATTCAATGAAATGATAAGTTTAATTTCCAATAACAAAATTAATTTTGTGATAATTTTAACTGTTCGAGGAATACTAAATTGGGTTAAAAAGTATATCATTGAGAGCAGAAACACCGCTTTCTGCGTGCACGGAATATACGGAATCCAGATTTAAAGCCCTTTGCTGTTTTGATATGAAGGTGAGGGCATATGGAAGAAATCGTTTATGTGATAGAAATATACACGCCTACACCTTACTAATGGAATTCAACACTCAACAGCAAAAATTTGGAATATATTTTTATAGGAATTACGAAAACTGAAATAAAGAGTATGCGCTCGTACTTTATAGAAATAGAAAATTTAAACTTGTTGATGTTAATTTTTTTAGTGCAGCTCTTATTTGTTTTACTTTTTTCACAGAAGTAAGTACTGTCAAGACTATATTTATTCTTTTTTTTAGACAGTAAGATTAAAGATCGCTGTTTATTTTGCAATCTGCGAAAAAAATAGAAATTAATTATATAAGTAATAAACTTGTGCCAAAGCATAAAATCTCGCACTAAATAACTAAATCACTAAATAACGTATTACAAAAACGTCTGTTTGCGTTCTCAATACCAGGAATGTCTTTTTTAAAATATGATTTTTTGTCACTTGGCAGTGTGATATTTTTGGGTGGGTAAAACTATTTTCCTAAATAAAAAATTACTCTTGGTTGAATCCTTTGAAGCAAGGCATTATTTCATCAATGCTGTTATATTTTTATCAGGTGACAAAATGCCCAATAAATAAACAAAAAACTTAAACTATGCAACAAATAACATAACTTTAGGCAAAATATTAACAACAAATCAAACAAAAATTAACTCTACATGTCATTTTCAGCTCTCATTTTGATTAATTTTCAAATTATTAAAACGTAAATAGATATTTTGACATATTTTGAGGAAAGTAATGGTAATAAATATAGAAATAGGTACACTCAGGGAAATTAATCAGTATAAATGTTTTGCTAAGATAATCTACAGGTATTATAATAGCAATTTTTCTGTTAGCGTTAAAAAATTATTTGCCAAGCATAAGTCTGGCATTTTATTGACAAGAAATCGCAATTTTAGTAAGACAATCCTGGATACGCCCATGTTAGACTGATAACTCTTTCAATACGAATGGAAAATTTAGAGACAAAATTAATAATTGAACTTAACCAAGTGTACATGACAAAAAAATCACATATTAGTTTCTAAAAAATCACAAAAAAATATTTGCTGGTATCTTCATAAAACTCGTCATCCTCATAACAACCTAACCACCGCCATAAAAATTTTTCCTAGGGTAAAAATTGTATTATAACTACTGTAATAAGATGGTTTTGTAACAATAATAATTAAATATACGATTACCTACTTTGGAGATTCTGAATCACTTTTTTGCTTACGTCTGTTCTTGTGAAATTACTTTGACCATGATCCTTCTGAGACGATGCTTCATTTGATTAATTTTTTATATTTTTTGTAGGTGATAAACATCTAAATAAACAGAAAAACACTAAAAATATGCCAAAAATAAATAATCCCACTTCTAAAAAAACACACGAAGGTTAAATTATTAACAAAACTACTGAATTTTAATACATATTTTTTCTAAATGTCACTTAGGCCGTTTTGATGAAATTGTCTTCCTTCTTTCCTTTCCTTTATGTTGCTCCTTACGCTTGCTTATTTTTCCTTTACATAATATTACAATACCAAAAACAATAGTAGAATTTAACCGGCCATAAATCTCCCTTGCTCCTAATTCGAAAAGCCTTAATACGTGCTACTCCATTTAAACCTACTATGATTTATCTACAAAGATCTAGTTTGATTACCATATTACATAACTTACATGTCGATTCGGATGGCCACGCGTCTATTTTTTGTGACAACCGTCCGTTACAGAAAGGTGATGTTTCCAATTTGGTCGTTCCGAGTGGCATGTGCAATCCATTATATTAATAGATCAATAAATATTAGCTAACCATTTGTTTTAAGCGCCATGGGAGTTTATGGGTGTTAGGAACGGTAGCGGAGTGAACAATGTACAAAAACAAAGAGGACGGAGATGCTCTTTATAAGTGTTCTGTGTTATACGAGAGTAGTCTTGTTGTTTGTATTAGGAAAAGGTAGTCTATTTATTGCGGTTGTGGTCAACGTTAATGGGTGATTTGTTGGTATTTTTTATTAGGTTATTATTGAATAAAAAAGTACATAGCAATAAATTCAGTTAAAGAATTGCATTAAAAAAATACATATACAGTACGCGCTAAAGTATGGAATAAATTTAGTAAAAACGAAACAAATTTTTTTTGTAAAAAATCCTCGAACAGGTCAATTTTTAATTAAAAAAATACATATTTTAGCATAAAAGGCGATTTTCAACCGTCATTTGTTTTCGAGTAATGACGTCATCGACATGTTTCTTAAATAGCAACTCCCTATTTTTTTTTCTTGATTCTGATTCTGATTGCTGATCCGACAGTATTAAAATGTTGCCATCTTACATAGGAAAGTTTTCGAGTAAATGACGATTGAATATTAGAAAACCCAAATCATTTAAAATAAAGCAAAAACGTTATCAAATTTAGTTTTTCGAAACGCCTGAAGTTTTTTATGGATCACGTAGGTGTAAATCTTTACAAAGTGTCACTGTCATACCGATTTTCTAAGTATTGTACATTAGTCAGACCACAGTGTATCCTGAGGCAGGAACAATATCATCCCTACAAAATTCAACTTGTGCAGGAACTCGATGAAAACGATCCCGACCGCCGCTTACACTTTTATGAAATTATGATGGATTTATGTCAATTAAATAGAGATTTACACCGGCAAATACTTTTTTCAGACGAGGCCACGTTTTGTCTCAATGGTACAGTGAACCGTCAAACTTGCAGGTATTGGAGTCGGGAAAATCCTCATTGGATGGCAGAGACACATACCCAACACCCACAGAAATTAAATGTGTGGGCTAGAATAGTTGACAACAGAATAGTAGTGCTTTTCTTCTTTGAAGGAACCCTTACAGGAGAAAGATATTTAGAGTTTTTACAAAATGACCTTGTTCCAGCGCTTGCAGTAATTTTTCCTAACGATAATGACCCTGATATTCCTGATGACTCCATATGGTTTCAGCAAGACGGTGTACCTCCGCACTATGCGCGCCCTGTTCGAGATTTTCAGGACAATTGTTTTCCTAGGAGGTGGATCGGCAGAGGAGGACCAATAGAATGGCCCGCGAGATCCCCAGATCTTACACCCCTGGACTATTTCCTATAGGGCTAATTAAAGTACAAAGTGTACGTTAATAGACCACATAATTTAGAAGAACTCCAAAATTGTATTATAGATGAAATACACAGAGTTACCCCAGAAATAATTCATAATGTGCAAGAAGAACTTCTACACAGACTTGCGTATTGTCAAGCAGTCGGTGGGTGGCAATTCGAACACTTAATTTAGGTAGAAAACTTAATGAATTGTGTTTGCTTGACATAGGAATTGTTATTTTTTTAATGAATAAAATTTACGTTTTCTAACATTCAATCGTCATTTACTCGAAAACTTTCATATGTAAGATGGCAACATTTTAATACTGTCGGATCGACAATGAAACGATCTTTCAGAATCATGAAAAAATAGGGGGTTGCTATTTAAAAAAAATGTCGATAACGTCATTACTCGAAAACAAATAACGGTTGAAAATCGCCTTTTGTACTAAAATATGTATTTTTTAAATTAAAAATCGACCTGTTCCAGGATTTTTCCCAAATAAAATTTGTTTCGTTTTTACTGAATTTATTCCATACTTTAGGCGAGTACTGTATAGATATAAGTATAGAATAGTATATTGGGTACCTACTTAGTAGTAAAAGCAATAGGTACATTCATGTATGACAACACAAATTGCCAACAAGCATTGAATCCGGGAATGTGAATATCAATTAATTAATATGAACTAAAAAATGTTTATTAATGCATAGCTAATATCTTAATTACAATCTAATTGCTTATGAAGTCGTTTCCTTGACAATCACTGTTTATTTATTGTTGTGATAAAAGTCAAATTCGTTTTAATACCTATAAGTGTTAAATTTTTTTAAAAATATTTAAAATGGTCAGTGTTGTTGTTCAGGCGTCCGGGATACCACCAGTTAGTAGCAGCTGCAAAAATTATGTTATGATTGCATACTTTTCCGATTTATGTACAAAGCTGAAGGCATCTACGTTACAGTCAAATTATTCCATGTTCAGAGCAACAGTTAGTACAAAGGAAGGTCAAGATCAACAACTATAAACCAAAGAAGTCAAATGTGTTCTCAAATAAACACTTGAAACGTTTATTACTCGAGCACCAGATAATATACACTTAATGAATGAATAAGGCAGTTTTAGATGTGAAAATTTTAAAAGATCTAAGACATTCATTTTTATTTTTTAGGTTGCCATAATATTTGGTGTTACCGGTGCATATCGCCGTGATGAACTACATCGATTAAATTTGAATGATATAGATGATTTGAGATCAAAGCTTTTGATAATATTATAAAACTAAAAAACCAAGATCATTTGTGATAAACGAAACTTGTAGTTATGCCACTGTATAGAAAATATATTGCATGCAGCCCATAAAATTTCAAATCGGAAAGGTTGCAGGTTGACATTCGTCAAGTTAGTTGTCAAATTATTTAGTTAGTTAGTTTTTGCTGAAAATTTAAATATAAATGCCTGGGGATCGTTTAAATTATACTTATGGGGATTATTTTAATTTGTTATTTACGGAAAAAAGCAGCAGATTCTCTACATGTTCTTGAAATTACTTTGTCACATTTTCCATAAATAACAAACAAATTAAAATAATCCTTATTAAATAATTTAAACGATCCCTAGACATTTTTATTTATACTTAAATTTTCGGTAAAAACTATTCAGAAAGTAATAATTTGACAACTAGCATGACAAATGTCACATTATTTCAATTGGTTTTGGAGTGTTTTTGGTCATGGCCAATAGAGACAAATAGGAATTTGTTGGTAGTAATAATATTGTTGAAGAAGAAATAATCAACAGCAATAATGTCGGCGATTTTTCGAATAAAGTTCCGCCAATGTTTAATAGTTGTACAAACTGCTAATTAACTGTAAATATAAACAAATAGTTATATTAAACGTGTAATATATGGAATATGTACATTCAGTTTATATTATATTTAGTAAGTAATGCATTTTTGATGTGAGTTGGCTTGTCTGCCTGTATTTATAGGTATTTACTGTATTAAATATTCTCGGTCTATACTGGAAAGCTAACTCTCCTGTACTGTTTGCTGATGGTTGCTTAACATCGAATTAAAATACTAGAATACCATATTTTGAGATTTGAATTGGGACAAAAATGTACACATTTCCGAACGATTTCAGAAGAACATATTTTCATAATTGTGTCAAACGCGTTTACAATTTTTTCATTGTTTTGTGTTAGAAAGGTTTTGCAACAAAACATTATTTTTCTTATTCTCATAATGGACAAAGGTAGTGTCATCAAAGAATTAGAATAGTCTTAAGACTAGTAAGAATGAAAATGACCCAAGAAGTTTCAACAAAATGGATATGCCGAAAAATAAATCAAACGTTTTGTTTCATCGTTACGGAGAATTTAATTTTTTCATCCTTATGTTGACGTTTAGAGATAACAGATTATAATATGTAACCTAATTCGTTTTTCCAGAAGATATGTTTAAAGCACTGAAATTAATAATTTAATGGTTAAAAGTTATGTAGTACTTATTTTGAATACGTTTGAATTGTATTTCTGGCGCCATCTCCCGTGGTACCTAGTAAGCCAAGCAATACCTCACAGAGAGAAATCTTTACAACACTTTTAACTTACTGTAACAGTTATTGGACCATCTAACAGAGGTCTCTGCTTTCAGAGTTAAGTAAATTGCAAAACAAATAATTTATATTTTAAAACTCTATCTGAGCTCTTTGCTATAGGAAAATTTACTATTAAGTATAAAATTACTTATAATTAAGTACTAAGTTACTTAAAATATGAAACGTGTTATTTTTACATGTGACCTCTATTGACCAATAGCTAACTCTCTAGTTTACTTTGAAGGTTTCATCCAGCTTAAATTGACTAGGTTACTGAAATTATCGATAGATGTCGCAGGATTGTTATAAAAATTTACTTGAAATTTAAATGAAGTCTCCAGATTGATATATATATACTATATAGATATACACTAACACTGTAAAGATAAAATTATTTAAAACGCACATAACTTTACTTCTATGAAATATAAGTGTGTATTATTATTATTATAAACAAGCCAGTTCAGGAAATGACTTCAATATATTTTTAAATGCATTTTTATTGATGTACTTAGAACTAGATTTGTAAGAGCTCTTTCCATGAATTTTGATTTAATTATAGATGTTTGTGCATCTACGATAAATATAATTATAGGTTAAACGTACCCAACATTATGTTATATTATGTATTGGGATTAGGACTGGTAAATAAAAATCTAAAGTTCAATTCAATTTCTTTAATTGTTCATTTGTTAGATCCACATAAACAAAGAAAAATACACTTTATTGTTAACATGAAAAAATAAACTACATTATATACACAATTCTATCGTCAAAAATCTATCTTAACATTGTAGAAATGTCTAGTTGTGTCATGCTCGTTTAAAGACAAGCTTTAGCTGTACAAATTGCTATCCCCGTACTTGTACAAGTACAAGTGTTGCAGTCGTTCTTGAAAGTGGTGCCAGGGGTGCAAGTACCTGCAAAATATACATGGTATCGGTTTAATCAACGGTCTAAAGTAATAGTCAAATAATGTTAGAAAACTTTACCTTGGCCTAGCGTCTATACCACCAGTGATGTTAAAAATATGATGTGCCCCTATGCATGCTAACTATCGAAGAGAATATTCATAAGTTTCTGTGCATACCAGTATATTTTATAGGAAATTATTAAACGCTGATATAAAAGGTGAGTCTATTAAATCTATACATTTATTAGTTTTGCGATTTAAAAGTTATTAGTGCCCGTAACAAAAATATTAATAAATGTCACATATTCTAAGCAAGATAGTTCTGATAAAAAAATTTACTCTAAATGTATTATTATTCCTCTGTACACTGGGATGTTAATTTTATTTTCATTATAACATTTTAATATTCATGGCACATCATTCGAGTGCAAAACGCAACTCTGTTTTGTGTGCAAGAACAAGTGTTGCAGTCAACTTTCCAAATCGCGCCGGGTTGACACAGTTCTGAAAAAGAATCATCGATTTGTTAAATTCACTGAAAATTTGAACGAAGGTGAGCAACCAACATCACAAAAGCACTCTAAGAATGTACTTTTAATAGTATTTTGATATAGTTCCAATAAAGAAATTTTGGCCAGAAGTGGAAGATCTTATTTTCTTTATTGTTTGTATCTATCCCAAGCGGTAGAATTTGTTTATTTTGTCAGTTTAAAGCCATAATAAACCTAACATTAAATAGTCGCTGCAACGTAATTATAATCGTTATAACTTTAATGGAGGTTATTTCAAGAGATATTGACGTTCTTTCAACCACGAAGTTAAAGTTTACATGGAAGACTGTCCGCGGTAATATTACACCAAATTCCTAACTTTTCGATCTAATTTTTTTTCTTAAGAGAGTTTTAAGTACCTATAGTAAATAGGCAACCAGTGATACATTTTTATAAATTTTATTACACAGTTTGTCTAAATATGAATTAATGTACAAATAACAGATAGACTAAGAGCCGGATAGGAAAATTTTCCTAATCATTTTCGGCACCGTAAGAGTATATGATTTAAATACTACAACCTAAAAGAAAACATTTGAACACTATGCCGTCAATTCTCCGTGGCACATGGGTTGTCAGCGGAAAATCAAACTTTCCAATTTTGGGTCGGGTAAATTAATTAAATAAAAATTGACAGCATTTCGACCCAAGACAGATATTAGAAGAATATGACATAAAAACCTTATGCCGTACAAAAATAACGGTTCTGGAAAGAATAAAAAATTTTCATATTCTAAATATTTTCACTAATGTAAAAATTATAGAAAACCGATTTCAGAGTTTTATTTATGCTCTAAAATAATGAAAAATATAAGTGCCGAACAAAATATTTGGCTAAAAAAAATTATTACATCATTATGAGTGCTCTGAAGTTAACGCCATTTTTCTTTGGGTAAAAACCATTATTTCCTGAGCGGCATAAATTTCGGAAGCTATTCCACTTTATAGTCTTTATACAAAAGTGCCGTATAAAATTATTGGCACCAGAAAAGAACGATTGACTATGAATAAAAAACATTGTTTATCATTTTTGCAATTTGGAAAATCCATTTGACAGCTACTATAGCAGGGGTCAGCAAGTAATTTTAGGTGGGGTCTGGATACTTTTGAAAATTTTTAACGAGGTCCAGAAAAAAATTCATATTTCTTATTTTTTATTTTAATTGGGATCAAATTTAATCTGCTTACTAACCATTAAGAACTCAAAACACTCACACAATTGTAAAATACTAGAAAAAATGATAAGATTGGCACTTAAACGTAAAAAACATTTTTTAAATAATTTATTTGAGTAATTTATACTTTCAAAAAATTTTTGGCGTCTACAGTATTTTACTTTCCGCGGTCCGGACCTGGACCGTGGTCCGCCAGTTGCCGACCCTTGTACTATAGTATTATATATTTTCAATTTTATTACTGTTTTAAATTATTCAACGGTTAATATTAATAAAATTGTGGGTGCCGTCTACTTTAATTTCAGAGTTTTCCATATTTAGTAGGATTTTCCAAGGCATTTTCACTACATTATGAAATCATATATTCCTGTACGGTATTTACCCGATAACATTAAAACCATCAAATGATAATAAAAAATTGTATCGCCGTACATTTTTGATGGAACATTCATTGAATGCTATAAAAAATATTTAAATAATTTAAAATCTCAATTTTACTATATTCAATAATTAACAATTCCTGTACGGCATTCATTGCAGATTATGAAGGGAGTTAAGTAATGATGAAAAATTGTATTGCCGTTACATTTGCATGAAATATACAAATAATATATGCATAAATTGTATAAATAATAAAATGAAAAGAGATAGTATTTCCTAAATTCTAAGTAGGAAGCTCATTAAAAATGTAAAACTAAATTATGTTAATCAATAATTAAATTAAATATAATAATTAATTAAAAAAAAATTTATAATAATAATTATTATATTGTATTGGAAATTTTTTTGGAACTTTGGGGCCTTTTTTCCTTTTAGTGCCACGATATTTATATGGCAATATTTTTTTAATAGTAAATTTTTAATGAATTCGAAAAGAGCACAAATGCCATACAGGAACTTTTCACTAAAATATCCACCCCTTGAGCGGAAAATTCATTTCCCTATTGTGACCTCATGTACCATAAAAAAGCCCTTAGAACTTGTTCAAAAGCGGCAAATTACAAATCTGTGTTAAAAAGTCTGTTATTTGTGTACATTAATTCATATTTAGACAAACTGTGTAATAAAATGTATTGCTGGTTGCCTATTTGCTACAAAGCCCTCTTATTGAAGAGATATACATTTTAACAAACCTAGATGTAAATAAAATCTAAATAGTGCCTTTTATTTTAACTTATTGACCTTATTTAAAACATATTAATAATGTCGTATCGTTCCCTCACTTATCCCACTTTTAATTCATTTCAGTTCAGTCATAAGTAAAAATGAGTCCAAATACTAAAGGGTTGTTATTATTTTTAAGTTTAAACATGCTGGAACATTGCATACTTTGCATTTTGTTGTAATGTACGAAGCAATGATGATAAAGTGAACTTGTATCAATGATATTATTATGTGAAGGATGTTAAAATGGACACGAAAGCAACAAATACCCAAAATGCATTTACACTTATATATTTGAAATCCACCACCAATACAATGTTTAATACTACAATACAATCAGAAAATACATATAAAAATGTCACAATTCACAGAAAAATGTCAAAAAATTGCAGAGGAACTAGTTAATAAGAAGAAAAACGAAAATAGAATAACATCAACAGCTGTAAATAGATGAAAGTTTCTTTTTACTAAATTTTCATTTCGCAACATGGAAAATGATGAAGAATATTTACTAAAAAGAAACTTTGAGATAAAAATTGTGCGTTACTTGTGCATTTAGGAACGAGGATATGTTTCTTTTTAGTAATTTTTCCTTCTGCTACATTGCAGGGGAATGCTTTACCAAGAAGAAACAGAAAAGAAACTTTTACTATAATTATGATTAAAAGAATATTTCTTCTTACTAACGTTCCCTTCAGCAATACAGAAAATAGTCAAATTTTGATGAACTATTTTCCTATAGTTCAAAAAGTGACTTAATCTACGTAATGGGAGCACTCTACTTGAACACCATTTGTGTTTTCGTATACTACTCGTAATACCTTAGATCTAGTTCTTATGTAAGATGTAGAGAAAATGGCAAAATAGTAGCAGACAGTGAAGGTTGCGTGAACGGTAATGAAAAAATGTGATTTGAGTGTAACAGCAAAATTTTCGAAATTTTATGTACAACCTTTTTTATTGTCACATTGTCTGCATTTTATACTATATATCCTGAATTAAACCTAAATTGGACTTTCTCTACGCTTACAATTAATTGACATCATACACAAACAGTTACTAACACTGAAAAAGTTACATATTAAAAATTACATGTAAAAACATCTATTAAAAATAAGTTGGCAACCGAGAGCATATCTTACTATTGCAGAAACTGATAATTGTTCTTGGAAATGAGTGATCTAATTTTACTGAATTTGTGACAATGCGATGAACATGCGCGAAAAAATAATGTTTGATGATAATGAAGTTCGAGATTAAATAAATATCGTAAAAAAATATAAAAATTGGGTCTCTCCCGGTGTTACCAACTTCTCTCTTAAGTCTAACATATAAAAGTCAAGAAAATTGAATTAAAAGCTACCTACAACTACGATTGGGCTAATCCTTATTGATGTCGCAGGGGTTTAGAGTACAGATGGCGTTCTTGCCATCCGCTGTGCATGTACATGTGTTGCATTCCTTGGCAAAGGTTTGCCCGGGAATGCAGGAAAATTCCTCTAGAAAATCGTGACACCGTGTAAAAATTTTTGAATAGCTAGTTGGAGTGTATTACGCGGTGGTTTTGGCATTTTTTTAAGTGGAATAGCCATGCAGGCAGGCTTGAGAAGCACGTTCAAAGCTGCAGTAAAGGTTATACAGGGTGAGCATGATTTAACGTTACACCCGAGATTAAACAGTACTTTTGACATAACTAGAGTTTTTCATGTCAATATTTTTTCAAAAATGCCCCCTCTGATGTGAAGTCATAACGTTTCAACAAAACTGATATACAGGGTGGTCCGTAATGATTGGGCCATAGATTTTAGGCATAAAAATAATGAGATTTAGCTAAATATGCCTTAACAAAATATTGCTCGTTTAAAAGGTACAGGGTGTTAAAGATTGATTTTAAATTTACAGTTTTAGAGAAAATTTTGCAGTCTTAGAGAAAATAACTTGAAAACTCGGAATGGGGAGTTTTTGATGGTGCATGGGAAATCCGAATTCGAACTCAGTTATTAGGTTACTAATAGAAATAATACGAATAAAAATTGCTCATTTTACTTTTGTTATGCAACTCTCTATCGCAATTTTGAATAAAAAATTTGATTAATTGGTTATTTTTAAGAGGGTTCTATAGCAAAGAGGCAACCAACAATACATTTTTATAGATTTTATTACACTGTTTGTCTAAAATATTTGTAATTTACGTTGCCGCTTGTTTAAAAGCGCCAAATTACAAATTTCTAGGCGGTATCTATTTTGGTTTAGGTGAATCGTATATTCACGGAGATTTTTGGCTTTTAGGCTTTCAAATATCACTAGAGGTGAAAATTTTTCTATCCGCATAAAAAAAACGTGGTCTTAATTTTGGCGGCACGATATGTTAAAAAAATTTGAAAAATGTCATATTTTTCTTCCTATTTAATTATGTATCTTTTCAAGAGTTGTTTTTAGACGAAAACGGAAGAGGAAAAAAATGTTTGTAATTAAATTTTACAAAATATGACTAGTTACAAATCGAATGAATCATAATTTTTATTGTAAAAATTGAAAAAAATCGCCAAAAATGGGGTTAAAAACATTGCTTTTTAGGGATTTTTTTTTGGGGTCTTTAAGTTAGGTATAGGACCTTCATACTTGGCTCAAGAAAAGTTCATGTCATGTAGAATCATCACACCAAATTTCATCAAAATCGGTTCGATAGATTTTGCATAATAATTTTGCAATCCAGATTTTGAAAATAGAATTGCAAATTTTCAAAATTTTGCACAGCAAAAACCAAGGTCCTTGAAAATTTAATCACGTATAGAAGGGCTCTCATGCTTTCAAACGCTTTTTGAAAAATTCGAATCCGTTAATTAGGAGAGCTCTGGTGCTTGTTTAAACATTGGTCGAATTTTTGTACTATAATTTTGTATTTTTGTAATATAATGAGTTAATTTCTCATTTGCTTATATTTTAAACAGTAAATAATATTTGAATTATACTTTAATCGCAAAAGAAATGACGATTAAATTAATAATTAATTAATTAATTAATTAATTAATTAATTAATAATTTTCCACATATTTTGAAAATAATTGTTGTTTAAACAATTTTAGAATTCCCTAAAAAGTAATGTTTTTTAACCTCATTTTTGGCGATTTTTGCGAATTTTTCGAAGTTTTTTAACATATTGTGCCGCTAAAAGTTATGCCCACGCTTTTTTATGCGCATAGTAAAATTTTCATTTCTGGTGATATTTGAAAGCCAAAAAGCCAAAAATCTACGTGGATATATGATTCACCCAAATATGGACTCTAAACATATACCGTCTGAACTATTACAACAAAAAGTAATTTGAGTTTCAAACTAACTCCATTTTATAGAAAATCTGCGTTAGAATGGAGGAAAGTCTGTTATTTGTGCATTAATTCATATTTAGACAAACTGTGCAATAAAATCTACAAAAATGTATTGCTGGTTGCCTATTTGCTATAGAGCACTATTAAAGGAAAAAGGCATACTTCTTTGATATCGATAAACCTCCCCAGTTTCAAGATAGTCGCACTTTCATCAGTTAATCCAAACGAACCATTTATTATGTATTTATTTATTTATAATTTTTTTAAATTTATTTTTGATTCCATGGGTTATTTACCCCGTTTAGGAGGAACAGAATTGTTAAAACATTATTATTATTATTATTATTATGAACTTCACTATTAGCAATTAATATTTATTCGGGAAATTTGATACAAACTACATCAGGGGATATAGAATCCAGTGGCGTAGTCAGATTTGAAATAAAATATTCGCTAACCAATTTTTGTCAAACTTGACAGAAAATAAAAAGTAGGCTATGATAACTGAAAATGAATTCATATATTGTACGATGTAACGGATTTTCTAAGCTTGTCTTAAAAAAAAGGAAAAACCGAATTAAATCGGTAAAAAAATACATTTATATTGGGTGTTTGTAAATAAGTGCGAAATATTTTAGGGGGTGGTTGCCAAAGTTATTTTGTGAAAAAAACTACATGTAAATGTAGGTCGAAATATGCTTCGTTTTCGCGATACAGGGTGTTTAAATTTTAATTTTTTATTTATTTTTATTAATTATTTCAAAGTTTTAAATCAAAATGTGAAACACGTTTTGGAGGAATAAATATGCATTTTTGGGATGATCTGAATATTTCTACCTGCCTTTAAATAAAAGATTAACAGAACCTACAATAAAAGATGTTTTATTTTTTTCATCGAAAACGGTGCATCCTACGAAAAAAATTGAAGAGACCAATTTCATTCGGGATTAATATCGGATTTTTAAAAAAATATCAAAACAGGAAAAAGCCAGTGGCGTACCATTTTTTTATTATTAAAGGTTGTGGCATTCTTGCACAAACGCCACTGGTACAAGTAGAAATATTCGGATTGGCCCAAAAAAGCACATTTATCCCCCCAAAGCGTTTTTCAAATTTCGAGTCCATATCTTTAAAACTCTGAAATAATTAATAGAAATAACTAAATTTAAACACTCTGTATCTCGGAAACGAAGCATATTTCACTTACATTTATATGAACTTTTCTTCGCAAAATAACTTCGGTAGGGTGCTCCCTCTAAAATATTTCGCACTTATTATAAACACCCTGTATATTTTTCAAACTAACAGAATATTCGGAACTTGGTACACAGCGTATTGAATAGGCTGGCTTACTATACCTTAATATTACATTAGTTAATTTGATAAAAAAAGTAGTACCGTATGTACAAAATAAAAATGGTTTGCATTTTCTAATGTAGCAATTTTAAATGAAAACTGTTTCTTGACATTCTTTGAAATCGTGAAAGTCTTACGACGCGCTTGATTTTTTTAATTTGCATTCAAGTATGAGCTTAAGGTGTGTCGAAATAATTTCTTGTCTAAATTGCTTTTGGAAAAAATATGTTGGCCCTAGAATGTTAAATTTGTTTTCAAATTTCCGTTAGTTGAGAAAAGATAAAAAATAGTGGATATTTTTTAAATCTTCGCCCTGAATATAGAAGAGGAAGCACTTTTGGAAAGATGTTCATATGAAAAATTATTCATTTTGAAAACTAGGTACCATTGCTCCCAAATTTACGTATGTACTAGGGTCCGATATTAAATTTGGCTTACCCTGTATACGCTATGCAAGCAGCAACAATCTTTAGCTGTTCTTGTACTGTTTTATTTTTGTTGTATCTGTGTCCGTTTTGAAATTCGATTCAGATGTTTTTAAAGCAAATTGTATGTTTATTTTTGAAACCACCTTGTAGTAAAATAATGTTTTAAAAAGATTTTTGCAATTATTTCAATATTTATTTTAAACAGTTTTCTAAAAATTCGTTTATCTGGCTATCTATTAAATCGTTAAGTCTAAGTATATCATTTGATATTATATATTATACGTACATATACAGGATGATTCACAAATGCTACCGATACCTTGGATCTCCGTCACTGAAGCATCTAAATTTTAGAAAAAGGTCTCAGATTTTGGACAATGTTTACATAAATACGTGTGCACAATTTTAAATTATTTCACTTACTAATTTTTAAATTATTTTAAAAAATTGAAAATATTTTTTGAAGTTTAACACCCTGTATCTTCTTAATGAAGCGACCTAGATAAAAACTTCGTAGGAAAGACTCCTCTTAAAATTCATCAAAGAACACAAGGTTTCATTTTTGGTCACCATGTGTGAATCTCCCTGTATTTGATATAAACAGGCGGATTTTTTTTAAAATTTTAATAATGTAAGAGATATAATATTCTTAATATTTTAGTAAAGGCAAATTTTAATAAAAACGTACCTACTTTACTTTTTGTTGTAGAAATATAATTACATTATTGAAAAAGGTAACATTGATGCTATTTTAGTTTTCAATATCTTTGACAGGTGCAAAATGTCACATAATTTCATCATGAACTAAAATCCCAAATCCCACAGTATTAAAAAAACTTGGTAAAAAATGTTTAAATGAATTATTTGTAAAATCTTGTAGGAAGAAAATATAAAATAAAATTTGATTAGAGTTTGTAACAAAAGATGATTTTTGTAAAGCGAGAGCAAAAGATTTGGTTATTTACTAAACATTGCACATAATACAGAAAATATAAAAAAAAATACTGTTTTATAAATTAAAAAATGTGTATCGGTAAGTGAAGTCAAATAAAATAAAAATATGAATTCAGTCTCTGTTATTGAAATTTTCAAGTTCAAGTTTTAAATAAATGTTTCGTAAAAAAATCACTTGTTTTGTAACCAATTGTCAAAATCGCAATAAAGATTCTTTTCAATTTAAATGGTCTGTTTGCATAAAAAAACGTTTGGTATTTTGTCAATGAAAGTTAAAAAAAAATTATTGTTTCAATTCATTTTTAATACACAGCAAAAAAAAATAAAGTATCAGAAAAATTTTCAAATCGTTTTAGTGATTTTTGTAAGGCTGTTACTTCGTGAATAATGAGAAAAACAAGAAGCATCTTGAAGCTTGAAGATTCTATTTTTGAAATCTTGATGAAAAATTTTTTTGAATATTACTGTAAGCGCAATCAAAAGAAATAATGCAGGGCAAAAATTTTACAATTTTTTCCTCGATTAATCATTGCCAGTCTTTAGCCTGATTCATCAGCCTCAATTTGTTCTTTTTTATTTTCTCATCGAGAGATCGGTTATTAAGTGAAAAGTCTCCGTTTTTTTTTATCATCAATATCTCATGAACTAATAAATCGTACAGCAAACGGAAGGTGGGTTTTAGATTTAGAGACCAGAATCAATCCTTTTTTTTTTATCTCAATACATGCCCATGAGGCGTGTACATTTTGAAATCGATCGGTAGAACTGTTTCCTTTCCTGAATCCTCAGTTCTATAAAAAGTTAAAGGAGCTGGTTTAGGAGCAACCTTAAATATCAATTAATGATTATAGGAAACAATTTTTTTTGCGTTATTTTTCTCACAATTTCGCAATAAATACTCAAATATCAAAAAGAAAATTCAAAATTTTGAAAAAAATGCAGTTTTGAAAAAACAACAAATTTTTTTGGGTTTTTACAATTTTACATTGAATATTTCAATTATCGAGAAAAAAAAAATTGAAAATTTAAAGTTTTGCAAAAAAACAAATTGAAGCTGATTTGGAAAAAAAATTATCAAATTTTTGCCTTACATTATTTCTTTCGATTGCGCTGGGTGATTTTCAAAAAAATTTTTCATTTGAAGATTTCAAAACTAGAATCTTCAAGCTTCAAGACAATATTCACGAAGTTACAACCTTTCAAAATTCACTAAAAAAATCAACTTTTTTATGCTCCCTTCATTTTTTTGCTGTTTATCTGAAAAGGTAGCAAACAATCTAGCAGAAGGCGTTATATTTATATTTATAGAATCCTACAATAAATTGTTTTATTAAGAAAAAAAACCCACCAATTTAAATTAGCTGATTTCCACCAGAAACAAATAAAACTGAAGTTAAGGTAGTTCTGCAACTTAATTTTTTAAGTTTTCTTTAATATCTAAAAGTCAGACACAAATGGAAACAGAACACCCTGTAGTTATTAAAAAAAAAAACGTTTTTGAATGTACAGGCTGGTCCATTTTCGATGGGAATTCAGGGTATTTCAGAAATTACTACAGATATGATAAATCTGATACGACGTTCTCGAGCTCGATTTTCATGGCAAACTTATAGTTTTGTAAATGTAAAAAAGGATCGAATTATATACAGGGTGGTCCCGAGGTAATGGGCCAAAATTCATGGGTAGATTTCCTAAGTAAAAATATTGCGATTTAGCCGAACTTACCTTAGTCCAAAAGTTGATAGTTAAAGAGATACAGGATGTTAAATGTAAAATATTATTTCAGTTTTTTTTTAATTTATTCCTTAACAAATGCAAATATCCTCACAAAATTTTGGGGATTGGAGTTCGTTGAGTAGAGGAATTGAAATCTGTTCACATTTTGGTTAAAGTTCATAGAGGGCGCTAGCTGCAGTAGATTGAATGTGTTAAAAACGACATAACTTTTTTGTGCTTTAAGGTATCTCATCTTTGGTTACAAATTCTTATTTTCCAACTTTTTTTACACAAAAAAGGTAGACTTTAT
>NW_019416279.1:663409-698361 GCF_000390285.2 Anoplophora glabripennis
CCCTTGTTTTTGACATTTCTAAATTATTTTAATTATTTCAACTATTAGCATTGGAAGTTTCAAAGCCAAATATCTCGGAAACGGTGCGAGACAGCTACTTTCATAAAGTCTACCTTTTTTGTGTAAAAAAGTTGGAAAATAAGAATTCGATACCAAAGATGAGATACTTACCTTAAAGTACAAAAAAGTTATGTCGTTTCCAACAACTTCAATCTACGGCAGCTGGCGCCCTCTATGAACTATAACCAAAATGTGAACAAATTTCAATTCCTCTATCCAAAGAACCCCAAAATTTTGTGTAGATATTTGCATTTATTAAGAAATAAATGGAAATAAACTAAAATAATATTTTACATTTAACACCCTGTATCTCTTTAACTATCAACTTTTGGAGTAAGGTAAGTTCGGCAAAATCGCAATATTTTTGCTTCGGGAATCTACCCATGACGTTTGGCCTATTACCTCGAGACCACCCTGTATAAAACACCCCGTATGTTTAACTATGCATGTGATATATTGCTGAAAAGCACAAAAAAAATCTATTTTTTTTAGGTTACGATTTCCATTTAAAATATAACTTTGGGTCATAACTCCGGAATCTTAAGACCTACTAAAAATCTAATACCGGTATTCAATTCTACGCCAAAGAATTAGTCTTGAGCAGTTTTCACTTTAACTCTAACTTATTTAACAGCTGCGATACAGACATGTTCAAAAGTGTCGCAATAACAAGGAACGCCCTGTAACTCAGAAACAAATGAAGATAGCAAATTTCTGATTTGACAGTCGAGTTTGCCATGAAAATCGAGTACAGCATTGAGTAAGGTACGTATAAAATACTGTGCTTTAATATTCCAGCAATGTTGAAAACAACGCGATTGTTATCTTTGAAAAATACCGAAATAATTGCAAAATCCCACACTTTCCAAAACTCGCGTCGGCTTTACCTTTACTCGTGCACGTTTTCGGAACTGACACTCTGATTCGAAAAGTCGAACGGCTGTTCCGTGTTGTTCTTCCAAGTCAGCTCGTTATCTACGTCGGTGGTTGTCCCATCGCGATTCTCGCCCGGGTTGTTCCTAATTCTACTGCGAGAATTGATCCTGGAGCTCGCGTTTTCGATAAACCTAACGCCGTCTCTGGACAGGATTAGCATGGAATCGTTCTCTAGGGGGATTTTCACGGTGGTGGACTCGTCGTAGTTATAGCAATAGTTGTTGGTGCACAGGTAGCCGCTGTGCTCCAGGTTGCAGTAACATACGTTGCAGTCTACCTGGAAGTAGTCGTTGGGGGCGCAGGGGGTATCCTTGAGGTCTTCGGCCACATGCATGTCTGCGGGGGAGAGAGGAGGATTGAGGCGGTTGCTCCTCGGCGGCGTGTTTACGAAGTATTTGTAAGCTGCGCTCGTCGGTTTCGAGTTTTAGGTTGTAGCTGTGGCTGTAGCTGTGTGGTGTGACTTTTGGGATGTAGTTCTTCGAATTCATCTATCAGTAAAGTTTTGTATCTTTCGTTTTCAATTTTAGGTTGCAGTTGTGGCTGTAAATGTTTATTTGCTAATTTTAGGAAGTAGTTTTTCGAATTATTAATCTTTCAGTCAAGGTAAAACCAACTTACAAAGCGTGTTATCAAAAATTTGTGGTTTCCTTTTTGAATTTTAAACTGTAACTGTAGCTGTACTTCTGCTAGTGTTCAAATGAACAAAACTATATTTTTAAGTGAGCCAGCATGTACAGGGTGTCCCCTACTGACCGAATCACACACACCAAACTTTGTTTGGTGACAGAACATCTTAAAATGAAAAAAAAATTGAAAAAATCACAGATTTAAATATCGCAAAACATTTAATGTAGACGGTATAATAACTTAATTAATTATCGATAAAAACTCGCTGAATTGCTACATAAATCCAAAACCAAACCAGTGGTGAAGATTCTGATAGATATTGTCCAAGAACCCCAGAATACTTTGGAAATTGAACAAATACGTTCATTTCCGGTAGGTGTTTTTAAGAAAAAAGATGTCTTTTTATGTCATTTTATTAGAAAAATATGCCATTTTTGAGTACTCCTTTTTTATTTAAAATAAGTCTTCGACATAGTTGAATTACTAAACTAAAGTAACTCCGTTTCATAAAAAAAATAGAAGATTTATTTGTTAAAAAGTAATTATAAAGACAAAGTAATTAGGAAAAGTCCAAAAATATCAATAACCCCCAAATTTGAAATTGTTATACCAATAATTTCTTTTTTGGCTTGTGGTGCATTTAAAATAATTTTTCTTTCAAAAACTTTTAAGGGCCCCATATTCTTTAAATAGTGTTTTCTTCAAAGACAAATAATTTCAAACATTTAATAACTGAATAATCTAAAGCTTATCAAATAATAGGAATGTTATGTCATGCCACCTGAGTATTTTCAAAGACGCCGCAGTAAAACGAATAAACAGGTGCAAAAAACGATCAAACTATCGAGGTTTTAGGTACTGAAATCTACGAAAATACTAACTTTTTTAGACATAACTCCACATGTAAATATTCTTATAACATTTACTTGCTTAGTCCTACATATAAAATTGTTTACTTTTATTTATAAGTACGTGAAAATAATTCTTAAAATGTGGGGTTAGGATAACAGAAAACGCATGTTTTACAAACATTTCTCGGCCAGGGGTATGGCCACCTTAAGTTTTATTTGTAAAATCAATAGTTTTGGAGGTATTTTCGATTTATTCTACGTCGAAGGGTTATTTTATACAAAACATAACAAACAAAAATGGTTCGCTTTTTGAATAAAATTAGACACTATATTTCTTAAAGCAGCTCCGTCAATAGTTGACGGAATATATGTTTGAATTCAGCAAAGTTTTGCATATAATTAGCTGTTCAAACATATACAGGGTGGGCCATTAGTGTGAGGAAGTAAAAGAAGAAGTTTTTCAAAAAAAGTTGTACAGAATCAAAAAATTTAAAGGACTAAATTAATTTGAAACACACAGGGATGAGTAAAATCGGAACACGCCAAATATTACATTTTTTAAATGGAACACCCTGTATATTTTTATACATACGAATTTCTGAGAAAATTCTATATATAGCAATATAAACAGTATAACATTTTAGTGCGAGGTTGCCAAGTTATGTAGAAAATTCTTCGAATTTTGAAAAAAACATAACATCAAAGAAGTTTTATTAACTTTCAACGACTAACACTTGGAGCGAAAATATTTGACAGAGTTATAGGCAAATGTTAGGCAAAGACTCCTATATTAGCTAATGTCGATATTTTATACTGGCCATTTTTTATAATACGATCATTTTAAGAAAGTTCAAACTTGATTTTCTAAAATTTTTTAAATGGAACACCCTGTATTTTATTGTTCTATTTTATTCACATATCAGTCCACTTCAACTTTTATTAAGTATGTTCTACAACTAAAGTTGTTAGTTTTTAAGATATAGCAACATTTCTGAAAAACATTTTTATTATTTTCGGTCGCACGAAATGGCTTTGGAAAAAACTGTCACATTGTGGTATTGTATAAAATAATAAAAATGAAGTTTTTACAAAAACTAACAATTTTAGATATAGAACATGCTTAATAAAAGTTGAAGTGGACTGATATGAGAATAAAATAGAATAAAAAATACAGAGTGTTCCATTTGAAAAATTTTAGAAAATCAAGTTTAAACTTTCTAAAAATAATCGTATTATAAAAAATGCCCTGTATAAAATATCGATATTAGGTAATATGTATAAGAGGCTTTGCATAACATTTGCCTATAACTCTATCAAATATTTTTGCTTTAAGTGTTAGTAGTTGAAAGTTTATACAACTTCATCGAGGTCATGTTTTTTCCAAAATTCGAAGAATTTTCTACATAACGGCATCCTCGCACTAAAATGATAAACTGTTGATTTTGCCAAAAATAGAATTTTCTCGGAAATCCATATGTTTAAAATTATAAAGGGTGTTCCATTTAAAAAATGTAATATTTGGCGTGTCCCGTTTTTACTCATTACCCTGTATGCATCAAATTAATTTTGTAGTTTAGGTTTCTTGTTTTCTATATAACTTTTACATAAACTTTTTCTCTGTATTATGAGTAACAAGGGAGTTATTTTACTTTCTCACACTAATGGCCCACCCTGTATGTTGTATGTCAAACATTTTGGAAGACATTTAAATAAATGTGATATATTTTTGTCAATTTCAACACTATACGGATTGTTCTACGACCTATGATTATATGAACACTTTTTCTTATTTTTTGCTGTTCTATCACCAAAGATTGGCGTGTGCCATTTGTAATACTCTGTATATTATTACCAGAACGCAACGTCTGTTAAGTAATACAAACAGCTTTTTATTTCTAACAATAAGTACCACAGGTACTAATGACAAAGAAATTGAGTTGAACTTAACAACATTTGATTAAAAGTAATTAGTAAAATCAAGTAGGTCTTATTATCAGCAAGTGCACTTTTTGTATCAGGAAAATTTATTAGGAAAAGTTCAGCAGAATTAATATTTATACTCTTGTATTAAATTTGGAAGCAATACTCTTATTGTTAGATGGTTATAAGCAATTTTTTCAAAAAATGAAAAATAAAATTATCCCCTCTTTTCAACTTAATCAATGAACACACTGAATATCCTCGTTTCGAATTTTGAGCTGTGGTTGCAGCTGTAGCAGTTGTTATTTAAATTTAAGCTGTATGGTTGTCGGTGTTCCCGATATTACAGTCATGGTACAAAAAATGTTTGTTGTTTTTGATAAATTGTACGTATTACTTGTAATTTTAACCACTATTTTAAATAAAAACAGTTGAGGAAGGTAATCATATTTGTAAAAGTACTAAGGTTTCCTACTTTATTATACAGGGTGTAAATAAATAAGAGCGAAGAGGGAAAATCAACAAATTGTTTACTAAGTGCCTTCTCAATGACAGAAAACGCCAACTTAATTTCATTTCTGTCACTTTTTTGATATTTCAGAAAAAAATTAAAACTACTTTTCATATTATCTATGCCAGGGGTATTCAAAGTGTGTTTCGCAGAAATCAGCGGTTCCCTACAACCTCTCTAGACTGCAATGCAGAATCACATCCAAGTTATTGATTATATTTACTCTTTTTTAAAGTATCCAGTACATATTTTCTTTAAACTTTAAAGTCTTAGTTTAATTTTTACTTAGTGGAATATTTATTTTGTTAATCGTAGTATGTATTTATAAATATATTATATAATCAGTGAAAAGTGCGTTCGAATTTTTTTAGGTATGGGGGTTTGTCAAAAAAATCGAAATGTCCGGGTTCCGCAAGTCACAAAAGTTTGAAGACCGCTGATCTATGCCATACTTATCACCTACAAATTTCACATTGTTGTTTCCAAAATGTATAGAAAAATGTGCTATTTTATATAATCCAAATACATATTTCAGAAAGCTTAATTATTATTATAAGTCACCAAAATCTTAAAGCTTCTCTATCTTAAAAAAACTTTCTATGTTGACTTAATTAAGACCATCGTTAATTTCAGTCCCTAACTGCAAAGCGTAACGTTAATTTCTAGCAAGCAGAACCGATAGCAGAATCAGAAGAATTACATTCTATGTTTATTTAGCACCAGCCACCCAAAAGCAGTATGCGTAATATCAAAGCGGCAATAGGCTTACAAATACTTGGTAATAGTTGTTAAAATGCAATCTTGCGCCCAAAATGCCATGCAAACGGGCGCAAGGATAGGTATAAGCAAAAAAGCAAGTTAGAATCTCAAAAATAGGCAAATGTTGCAGATTTTCAGTCGGGTCTACATTCGAAATATCGTAATAATACTATTTTAAATAAATTTTCGTTATAGTAATATTTTACATAAAACAAAATAAATGTTTAAACAGACTGTGGTCATTTTGAAAAGATTTACGTACTACTTTTTTTTACAAATTACAATTTTACAAAAGTTTTACTGTCGTGTTATACAAATTTACCCATTTCTAGATTCTATCACCATCACCTTTCCCAAAATATGTAAAAAAGTATAGTTACCTCGTTTATGTCTAGATTCTACGTCGAAACGAGCTGGGATGGCTAAAAAGTAAAAAAAAATTAGTTTCGTTATTTAACCACTGAAATTTAAATTGTCATTAGTGAGGTGTGAATAATTTGAATTGCCGTGCATTATATTATATGAATTAGTTCAAAATGAATCGAAATGAATATGGGAAATGGAAACCACTCCGCGAATGAAATGTAGAGATGAAGATTTGTCTCCAGTTAAATAGCGTATGTAAAGTGCTGTTAAACTTTCTAAATATGTGGTCTACATCCTATTTCGGTAAAAACCCAGCATCCACCTATGCACGTTGTCAATTTTTTTGGTTTCCCCTGGTGAGCATTCTTGGCGGGTCGCTACCGAAAATAATAGAACATGTACCTTCAAAGCTGAAGGTCCCATAAAATAATGTATGACACAGCGGATTTAAATAACGGATATTTGGAAGATTTTCGTTGTGTGAACATATAGACAAATAATGTTAAAATTCCAAAATTTTATGTCGTAAAAAAATAAATTTAAAATGAATCTAAATGAGAGCTGGAAAATGGGAAATGTTCGAGTTTCAATTTTTGTTTAATTTGTTGTTAGTATATTTTCTGAAATTATTTGTAGCGTAGTTTTAGTTTTTTGTTTATTTATCGAACAATTTGAAACCAGTGATAAAAAAATAAAAAATTAATGGCATTTCACATTAAAGAAAGCAGACAAATAAAAAAAAACAAAAACGCATCATCGTATATCTGGTAAGTTTTCGGCGCTTTGAAAATTACTGTATTTTCGTTTTTAGAACTAAGATTTCATTTTGAGTTTATCTTGAAAAACCCCTTTGTTTTATCTTTTTTCACCCGGGGGTTGAACAAAAAATTACTGTCACTTATTGTTATAACATACCTCAAACTAACTCATATCAAAAATTGAGGCAAGTTGACCAAAATTTCGATTTAAAATCTTATTTAATTGGACTAATCGGTATCTTTTAATTTTCTATTAATAGTACTCTTTGTTTCTCTAAAATTTTGTCCCAACCCATTGAACTATACGAACGTTTTCTAAGCGTGATCTCAATTTTTTATTTTTTAAATTCCTGTTTTTTAAGTAATCTTTGTGCTCGACTATTCTGATATTACAGATCTAGAGATCTCTGCACATTAATTAAATTTTTGGAATTTTAATCATTCAATCATTAATTATTGGGCGTGACTTTGACAAAATAGTATTAGTTGTTTGACAAACTGTTCTAATATTAAATTTCTTAGCTGTTTTAGGTACTTAATTTTTCTGATAATTCAGAAATACATATACAGGATGTCCGATAAAGGATGGGCCAAACTTTACTATTAGATTCTACGAATAAAATTAATGGGGAAAAGTCTTATTCAGTGTTGCTCATAAAAGCATAGTTTACGAGATACAGGGTGTTGAAGTTGAAACAAAAACATTTTCTTTAACATTTTTCGACTACTTCGAGCTAATTTCGTGAAATTTCGTATCCGGGGAGTTTTTGGGATGAGAAATTCGAATTTATATATAAGATCTTTCCAGCCCAAAGTCAAATACACGGTGGCACAAAAAAGTTTTGGCAGTTTAAATGCTTCGTAATGGCCGTTTGTGGCGCCCTTTAAAATATACAATGAATTGGAATTAAAGAAAATATTAGTTTAGTTAAATCGACTTATTTTGAGTCGCACTGTATCTGGTGCAGCGTTATAAAGACCTTTTAGGGACACCCTGTATAGGTGTTTTTAATGTTTTTTTAATGTCTACTTTTTTTACTGCCAAATTTTTTTTCACTGGTGGGAAAATATGCAACAAATAAAAGAACTGTTAGAACATATGTGGGTGCGATATGCATATGGATTGTAGTGAAGTACTTTTAGACTTGCTATGAAAACATTTCAAAGTTACCCCTTTTCGCATGACATCCTTTTTTGGTGCATGCCCAAAGTCCATTCGCGCAGAAGCAAGTGTTACATTCCACTGTTTTTCTGTCTCCTGGCAGACATTCATCGGCCGCTACCGAAAATAATATAGGAAATGTGTATCCTCACAAAAATAAACAAATATTTAAAATGAAAAAGAAATGATAATATAAGCTAGCCATTATGAAATATCCCGTACAGAAATATTTATAATCAAGAGTAAAGTAAGTAGATATACTGGGTGGGCGATAAAAATGATTAAGCCGTATCCAACACAGATATCTGAAATATTTTTTTTATATCATATTAACTTTATTTAACGACAATCCGTATAAACGTTATGTAATTCGATGGCGGTATATTCAAATTATTTATGTTGTGAAAAATGAGTTTCAAGTTAACTGTCAATGTACGATTTTTTTTTTTTGAATGACTGTTGGTTAGTAAACTCCATTTTATTTGCATGAAATGATGTGATACTACAAAAATAATTCAAAGTTACCCCTCTTCCTCAAACATGCTTTTAGAGTACAAGCCCAATTGCCGTTTGCGCAAAAACAAGTGTTGCAATCTTCTTGTTTAGTTTGTCCTGTAGAGCACTCAGCGGCTATAAAAAAAATAACAGAACATGAACTATACGTTACGATATTTAAAAATTGTATCGTATAGGAAAAATAGGAAAAAAAAAACTGCTTAATTTATTCATGTAAATAATTATTGACCATTTATAAAAAGAGAAATACCTTTAAAATTAAAGAAAACAAACACCCTATATCCTACGTCATATAGTGTATCTACTTTTATTTATTTACACATCCGTAAAAACTTTATTCTTCAGGATAATTCAACAAAATTCTTTTAATTTAATAATTAATATCTGATAAGGTGGTGTGAACCCCCAAAAAACCTCTAGATGTGAAATTTGACCCAAAACTATACAAAATGTTTTCTTCTACACGATCTCAAAGATTTGAATGTGTACAGATCCGTAAAAACTTTATGCCTCAAGATAATTCAACACAATATTTCCTTGTTTTAAATGGCATTGAAAACCGCTTCTTCTGATCCATCTACGACTTTCAAGATGGCCATCCAAGGCCTGCTATGATTTTCTTTATACTCCCGTATATAAACACTTTGCTATTTTTTTTTTAATCTGATAAGGTGGTATTAATCAGGACCCCTTATCTCCTTTTATAGTTTTTACACGCTCAAGTGAAAACTGTTATTTGAAAATCAAAAATGTTGTAAAATTTGCAAGATCCGTGAAGTATTAATTTGTGTTATTTGGAAGCTACATATACAGGGTGTGCCATTTAACACTCTCGCTGCCAATATCTCCGAAATGAAGAAATTTATTTTAGTTGCGGAAATTGGACCTGTTATACCTCGAATAGCTGCAAATTGCAGTTTCATTTGCAGTTTGTTTAAATGTTTCTATATAGACGGCGAAAAATTTTTTGATTCATGGTACGTGGAAATGCGGTTCATCTGAAAGATCATTAAATATTGAGTAATGTTTGTAATATCAAGTTTTTCCCAATATGTCGAGACATTTTGACTTCAATATCAATCAGTTATCTGTGTCTAGTCCTTTAGGATTGTATATTGCCATTGTAACTATGCACAATAAATATTTTTAACTTGACTTGAATATGCAATGTATGATGTAACAGAAGTCTTATTAAATCACACTGAGACAAAATATTCGTTTAAAATATTGTTATAATGACTTTATTCACACCACATACTAACTAACAAACAGTAAATTATAAAAAAACAAATGATCAACTAAGTTAAAAAAAGATTATAATAAATGTTCAAAATATTACTCAAAATTTAACGATCTTTCAGATGGACTGCATTTCTACGTTCCAGGAATCAAAAAAATTTTTAGTATTGCCACGCCATCTATACAGAAAGATTTTAAGTAACAATTCTAACTGCAATTTGAAGCTATTCGAGGGACCTAACATCCCCAGTTTCCGAAACTAAAATAAATGTCTTCATTTCAGAGTTATTGCCAGCGGGAGTGTTAAATGGCACACCCTGTATACTACAAGTTATTTTATACGTAAAAATAATAATAAGTTAAATATATTTTGAATTGAAGTAGTTATAAGTCTGTCATAATAAAGTATAATATATAAAACTGTATATTTTCGATGTAAACATTTTTTTATATTTCATAAAAGTGGTTCCTATTTTGTATATGACGTAAAAATAATATTACTGCAGAGAATGCATTATATTTTACATATTATATTGTTGTATTATAGCTCTCCTACTATTTAAAAAGATACAGCGTGTGCCATTTGTAAAGTATCACAGAGAACCTACTTTGAAAGCTCCTGGTATACAATATTTAAAATATGGCAATAGTTTTATCGTACAGAAATAAATACAGGGTGTCCGCAAATTTCACCGGTTACGTTTGACTGCATATTCACGACGATGAATAAATACGATATACGAAAAAAGTTAAATAAAAAATTTTTGGTTTTTCAGTTACAACCCTACAAAGTTGTCAAAAATAAAGCTAATTTAATTCATGACTTCATAACCGATCGCGTTAAAATTTATCACATGAAAATAATTGTCGATTTACATTTAAAAAAATATTTGCTCTCAATCTTAAAGAATATAGGTAATAATACCAAAAAAAATCTTCTTTTTTAAATTTATTGTTGTTTTACTCATTGTTTATTATTTATGATAAATAACTTCGCCTAAACCAGTTTTTGCGCATAATAATCTTAGTCGCATACCCAACATTTTTATGTTAAGAAAAATGAACTTCAGGCTAATTATGAAAATGGACTTTGAATGATTCTGTGTGATATATTTTCCCCGTATATAGTCATGCGACATGCTATAAAAACTCAAATACCCTTTACGTTGCAACCAATTAGAGTGCAAGCCCAGTGTCCTCCAGAACAGAAACAGTGGTTGCAATCTATTTTTTTGCTTTCTCCAGGTTGGCATTCTGTATCTAAAAAAATTGCAGTCTCTAATAGGCTAATTAAAACTGTAATTTGGGCATCATTCAATAATATTAAAAATTTTTCTAAAGAAACGCCCTGTATATGTTTTAATATCTTTTCGCCTTTCAATATAACTTTTGAAGATAATTTATTTTGTATTGCTTGGAAACTACATTTTCCATGATAAATAAACTATGGAAATTATGCTTTTTATAATTATAACAAAATAAAGTTATATGTCTTTTCAATTATTAATACACCTCGAATTTTTTGGAGTCTTTCCTATAAACTTTTTATCTAGGACGCTTCGTTAAAAAGATACAGTACGCCACTGCTTTATGATAACAACCATGATATTTTCGGATTCGTCTTTCAATTTTCTACAAATTACTACTCTCTCATGTTTTTCGAAAAAAGCCCGATTTTCGAGAAAAACTTAAAAAACCAATTGAAAACAATTTTACTGAAATGACATGACAAGCACTAATCATTCGGTTATTTATTCAAATAAAGAAATTAATAACATTAGTCATCATTTTAATGATTTATTTGAGTAAAAGCTTAAAAATACCTCTATTTCCACGAATACAGGTCCGACATCTTTTTAGTAACGAAAATTTGATGAAAAGCATTATTTACTCTTTCTTCTAACTGCTCAGAATGTCAAAAGTTGCTATCACAGCCCGCTATGTAATTTTAAAAGGCATTCGGATATCGAAGTGTTTTTTAAGTTTTACTCAAAAATCAGGCTTATTTCGAAAAACATAAGAGCGTAGTAATTTGTAGAAAATTAAAAGTTGAATCCAAAAATATCATGGTTGTTACCGTAAAGCAGTGGCGTACTATTTTATTTAGAAAAATATGCCACCGATACCCTGATTCTCCGCCACTGGAGCACGTAAATTTTAGGAAAAGCCCTTAGATTTTGGGCAATGTTTAGATAAATACATGTGCTCAATTTCAAATTATTACACTTACTTGTTTTTAAATTATTTAAAAAAAATTTATAATATTATTTGAAGTTTAACACCCTGTATCTTTTTAACGAAGCTAGATAAAAAGTTTATAGGAACGACTCCCCTTAAAATTCACCAAGGAATACGAGGTCTCGTTTTTGGTCACCATTTGCGAATCACCCTGTACTATATGTAACGAAAAAATATTGGAATTCTATCTCAAAAATTTAAAACATAAATTAATGTCGCTTTGTATCTACACATTGTTGTGTATCTCATCAAGACTTTAACTGTGTAGAAGCTCTAAAAAAAGGTTGGTTATTAAAGAAATATTCCACTTTCTGTTTTAAAGTTTCTGTTAAAAATGTTTTATACAAAGTGCTATTTCATTTATTTTTGGCATAAGTAAAACAATGTTCTACCTTGTCCCACTGGTTATTCTGCTTTGTCCCATAAATTGGATAAAACGGTTTTAGACATTGCAAGACAATTAAATTTTGTTTTGTAATATATTCGTTTTTTGTTATAAAGCAAGAAGACCGTAAAAAACAAATTTCAGTTCATATTTTTCTACCTGTCCTAAGCAACAAAATATTTATTAACAATGAATTGAATTTACTCAAATATTTAAAGAAAAAAAAATAACGAATATGCTGAAACTTTTTTTACATCAGCTTTCTCTTAATTTTAATATTTTGACTCTGTGAACATACATGGTGTTGCGACTTGTACATGTACAGGCTACATTGTTGATACATTTTTTATAAAACAGAACCCTAAGCATAAGCATATATGGAAAATTTAACCCCAAAATAGCAAAAATTTTAAATTGTCACGAAAAAATTCATGATAGATCCAGGTGACCATTTCATTTACGTCAATTATTTTAATTTTTATTAATAATTTTTTCCGAATTATTGTCAGACTAACAGTATGCTTTTCGAAATTTTCAAAAATTGATTTCTAACCTTAGAATTTACAATTTCCTGGATATTAAGAAAATGTTAATTCTTATGTTATATTTAATATTAATTAACATTAAAATTTCTATTATTTTTGACTGACTCTATTCAAGACCTGTACACATACAATTAGGAAGACTCTTATATGTTTCAGTGGACAAAAGCACGAATTTCTCGACGAATTATGGCTGTTATCCTCGTCCAGAGATACAACAAGCGCTGACACTGTTATCAACTGCAGATAAAAATTACATCACGCAATTATTTTTAGGAGAGTGTCGTCCCAGACATCTAGACAAAATTGTTAAGGGCGCCCAGTGAGGGGTCAAAGGTAAAACATAATCCCCCAAAAGTTCTCGTTTACAAGCGGAAATGTTTCATTAATTATCACCGCATTGTTTCTTAAGTTTGAATAAGTTTATCGCAAAAATTAATATGAAAAGTAAATAATTAAATTAAATATAAAAAATAATAATTTTCGATAATATAAAGTATAATTGACAAATATTTACGGACCAAATATCACAAAAAAAAAAAGAAAAATATATGGTTACCATTAAAAACAAATGCAGTCAAAGCCAACTGCATTAAATTTAATAACTTGGAATTTAACTGTGCTACTGAACACTGTGGATTATCTTAGACTATTATACGGGGTGTTCTGTTTAAAGTTAATATTCATTTCTGAATCTCCCCATTACAAATTTTATTTTATTCTAAAATAACTCAAACAAATTGTTAGACAATAGATTAGCGTTAATATACATATCAATATAACAAATGTATTTAGTTTTCTTTACAAACGTTTTATTTGAAAATAGTTCTTCAGGAATGTGAAAGTATTATTTTAAGATGTTATTTAAAATATACTATATATACGTGTTACCTCATTGAGTCAAAATTGTTCGCACTCTCTGGAATGTTATTGATAAACATAAAATTTAATGTGATATCTAAACGCCCTCTTGATGCTTTGTTGAATTATAGCAATATTTCTTGTCTTCAATTGCCCCCGAATAGTAATGAAAATATATTAATTGTCAGGTAAAAGAAAATGTCTATGAAGAATTTAAAAATTATAGAAAAACATGTGTAGTTCTTATACTTTCAGTCGTATAGAAACAACAATTATTGTAAACACAGACATATTAAAAATAAACAAAATGTTTTGTGAAAAAATTCTAGTGCAATTTAAATTAAAATTAAATTCTAAATTCAAATTTTTATTTTACATAAGCGATAAACAAATTCATCCTATCAGTAATAAACATTGTATGCACTACAGATTTAGTCTGATATCTAATAGAACAAGCTGTGAAAAGTGTGAAAAAATTAAAAACAGATGTGTCTGGATTTCTGGAACAATTATAATTATATCCAAGCAGCTATAGATTTTATTTTAAGGAAAATTGAATAGTAACAGTTTTTAAATCGATGCGAGGCAAATTGATTAAAATTAGTACATTTGTTCTTGAATTTTGTAATCCTAATTTACGTTTATTAATGAAAAATTAAATAGAGAAAATATGATTATGATTTGTGTTAAAAATATAAAATTATAAGCGTCTTAGTCAGTTATATATTCTTTTTCCGTTATATTTGCAAATATAAATGAATTTTGTCGTTTTTTTTAATAATAATAATAATAATAATAACTTTATTTTTCCTACAGGTTACACCCAATTACAGGAAAAGCTAAACAAATTATAAATACAAGGTAGTACTTTGTAAGATGTAATCAACATATACGAAACAGCTATAAATTTACATTAAATTTTTCATCGTACACACGAATTATTTGGACTAAACTATCAAAATGAAGGTTAAACGGGTTTAATAAATTTTCTGTTATGTTAGTGCAATTTTATTTCATATAAATCAACTGCAAAAATGCTTCGACCATTTTCAAACAAATCTGTGAAATTATTTAAAACAATTTTATAAAATATAGTAAAAAATTTGCATATTGTACATGTTTTGTATTGATGAAAACGAAAAATTTACAGAATATAAAAATTCCTCTCAAAAATTATAAAAAAAAAATTAGTTACGAAAATGACATAATGCGTGCATGCAAAAACTAATTTAAAATTACCCCTTTTTCTCAAACATCCCTTTCTGGTACAGGCCCATTGGCCGTTAAGGCATCTACATCTATTGCAATCAACATTTTTAACGTCCCCTGTTGTACATTCATCAGCTACAAGTTATTAAAAAAAAAGTAATAAGAAAAAGTCTCAGAATTTTAATTATAGTTTTGATTTACTAAAAACACATTTTAGCACTAACTTAATCGTTTTTCTTAAAATCTGCTTTCGTGAAGACAATTAGTAGTTATCTACGTTTCCAAAACGTTATCAGCACAGTGGAAAATCACATGAAGTTATTTTTATTAAAAGCCCTGGCCAGACGATTTATTTATTCAAATCATTTAAGAAAACTTGACATGCTTATTGATCAGCGGTCAGTGTGATGTCAAAGGTAAAATGTTATCAAAGTTTTGATACGCAAAATAAAACCTTGATTTTATTATGCAGTACATTGTATGTAATACGTGGAACAGCGAAATTTGAAAATAGAGCAACCGATATGTTAAAAACAAAAAGAACTTGTATTTAAATGGTCTATTTTTTGTATGTATTATGTTTTTAGCGAAAAACCTAGTTGATAAATAAGTTTGACATAAAGTTATTGTAAATATTTTACAGAAAACAACTTCTGTAGAAAACTACGTTCATTTTGAAGAAAAATCAGCTCTGTTACACATATTTTATTATATGACATCTCAAAATAAACACACTGTATGAAACAATTTTGTAGAAATGCAATTTGCAACCCTATTTAATGATGTTTTAATACTAGCTTATACCCAACATTTTTTAGGTAATTGTAAAAGCTGTGAGTGGTACATTTGTAAAAGTCTCTTTTTTATTGAAAACTGCTGTGTAAATGTTTTGGGCGTGAAATATGTTTACATTTCATGAAACTTATTTAAATTTTTGAAAAATACAACAAATTTTGTCAAAAAATCAGTCAAAATAATACTGAGTAGGTTTCCATTTCATTAAAGATACATATTTTGCAATTCAGATAAAAATATTTTTTTTCAAATTCGTTTAATAGATATTTCATACAATTTAATGTTATATCGTGATTTGAGAAACATATATATTGCTCTACATCCACGTCTGTCAAACAATTCAAAAAACGAGTAGAAATGCTGACGCAAAAAACCCTGAGAGATAAAAACGAAAATTTTGATAAAGCGATCCGATTTTACACATTTTTTATACATAGAACTATTTACTAAATCGACATTTTACCTTTTAAAACTTTGCTTTTATTCCTGAACATCACATTTATAATATATCTCATTATAGACATATATCTGGTATTTCAGAAAATTTTTTAGACTTTTCGACATTTTTAAAATTATATCCTCCAATCTATTTATACTTACATATCAAAGTCTAATTGAAATATGTATATAACCTAATTTTTTTAATTGTAAAATATATAAAATTAAATATAAATACGTAAAAGTAATGATTATGATTTTAAATATAATTAATTTGTTTTTGAATACTAGCTTTTCAAAAATTTGAGATGCATAATGAACAAAACGGGTTTTTTGTTATTTTTTGCTTTAGGGAATATTAATCTTCTATTGTAAAAATTCTTAAAAATATTCCTAAATATTTCTAGATTTTTTTTTTAAATAATGCGGAGAAACATTTACTATACACATATTTCAAATAATTTCATTTCAAATGAAAGAAAAATACATGATTTCTAGTCCATGTCTATCAAAGAATAAAAAAAAATTGAACTAAAAACAGCAGATAAAATCGGAATTTTTGATAAGATAAGATTTCAAAATCTTTTTAAGCAAAAGAATATTTGTCCAATTGACGTCCATTTCTGAAAATTTTGAATGTGATTCTTGACCGTCTTATTTTTTATATGTACGTATATTCCGATATATCTGGCGTTTAACAAAATATATATAAGCCGCTAACAAACAGAAAAGCTTCTTACCACTGGCTGCTGAACAAGCCACGACTACTAAAAATAATGCTATCAAGAAAGTGGTCTTCATCTTGACGAGAATAAAGCAGCTCTTCTGTTTCGGAAAATATAAGCAGGACGTCACTGTGTTGCTGAACACCCCGAGCAAATCTTGAGCACTGGCAACGATCCCATCAAACTGTTGACCTTTATACCCAAGTAGTCAAACATTGCGCCGGTCAGACTTACATACAGAGAGGGGGATCTTTCCGTCTTACTAATATTTGATTTTTAACACCCAAAATGAATTTGGCATAAATACGGGGTGTCCCAATATTATGTGTACGTGCAAGTCACAATAAGATGGTTTAATTAAATTTACCTCCATTTAAAATTGCTTTGTTTAGGCTCTAGGGGGCGTCGAATTTGACAAAAAAATTTACAGTGTTTTCAAAAAGTAATATAATTTCTTCCCGTTTTTAATTAAATTTCGATAAATTTAAAAATTATTAACATATCAGAATTACATTCACTGACTTTGTCATTTGTTTGTCATTGTTCATTGTAAACGGATCATTAATATTGGTGCGCCAAGTTTTAGGGATTTTTGGTACAAGTACCAACCTTGCAATGTTGGTTGTCTAAGCTCGGCAGTCACTTAGCTTGTAAACATTTATGAAAGTTATGAAGTTACTCTAAAATGCTTTGTCAGATTGAAATGATACTGAGTATGGATAGTATAAGTACTAATTATACAGAATGATCCGTAATTGAATGTCGCTGGAAATATATGGAAAATTATGAAAATTTTTGGTCAATTTTTGGACCCATTTACGAAAATTATGCAAAATTCTAAAATAAAATTTTATTTTTCTGAATCATTTGATTCTAGTCATAATTTAGCGATATTACCGATAAAATCAAATAACCAGTGGTGTAGATATGGAGGTAAGGGTATCATTTTTACGAATAAAAATTTATTAAAAGGAATGTTTTCAGTAAGATCATACAATTTTTCTAAATAACAGTCCCTTATTTACAAATAAAATCCATTGTAAATTTTTATAAATAAAATTGATGTCATATTATTTTCTAAGAATAATATGCCGCCCCCTCCATCACACGAGCTTCTAACTTCTCAATTGAAATTAACGTCAATGTTTCCTATACAGGATGTTTTTGAAAATGTCACCGTAAATTCAAGAAGTGATAGATCATTAAAAAACTATCATCATGGGACTATCATCTTTTGCTTCTGAGATACCTACAGGGTGTCAAAAATGGTTCTCTAAAATCAAATTTGTGGGTCATACCCCACTGGATTAAAGTAAACAGTTTTAGATCAACTTACCTTAATATTATTTTGTTTTTTTTTTTAAGTTATGTCGGTATTCAAATTTAATAAAAAAATTTTTTTGGAGGCCGATAACTTTTGAAACAAGTAAAGTTGTAAGAATATCAATTGATTTAAATAGTTTTTCTTTTCCATCCCAGAAAGTGCTCCTTGAAATATGATCCATTGGTTTTCGAACACCCTGAACACTCTGTACAGGGTGTTCAAAAAACAATTCACAAAAAAATTATGTGAACCAAAGTTGTAGGAAATTTTCTTGCGATTTCAAGGCTATAATAAAAAGACAATTGAATATTGTGATTCGAATCACTTCCTTAACATTACAGTGACATAAGACCTATCTCTAATAATAAGAGAGACATGGCAAAAGTTCTTTGTTATCATATTTATTTACTCTTTCTTTATTATTGGAGATCTATTAAACTGTATATTACTTTAATGTTAAGGAAGCTCTTTATACAAATATACGGAGATATATAGGGTGTTCTTTCAGACTATGTAAAATCGGCTTGTATCTTTGAAATGCAATCAATTGTTTTTCTAAGAACAGTTTTGAAATCACAGTAAAATCTCCTGCAACTTTGTATATTGTTACGTAAATAACCCTATAAGAAACTGGTTGATTTTAAGATAGTCACTTACTTTTTTCTCAAAAAAAGAGATATACGACATAGACCGTAAAAAACTTAACCTCAAATAGTAATGTCATGAAATGTCACTGAGAAAGGCGCCCCTCTAGCAGGTGGTCAAAAACTAATAACATTCAAAAACCAAATTTTGCCCACATTTTACTTCATACAAAAATTCATATTTAATACCCTCCCTCTCAAAAACAAAGAACGATGGTCCATAAAAAATATTTCTTATTTTTTGATGTTCTATCAACCCTTGAATCTTTTTCCAAAACACCCGGTATTTTAGGTTATTGTAGCTGGATTTACTGATCTTTCCATTTCCAGTTTCCACACATGACCAATTTTAATCCGGTTAGTGTCCTTATTACTGAAACATCCCTAAAAGGGGAAAGCGATATAATATTTGCATTGCTTTCTTGTGGTGCGCATACTTTTGAAATATTTGCCTTTAAAAATTTGACAACTGCCTGTTTGTTTACCAAGGAATAACTTGTAAAACATTAGTAAGCATAAAAATAAGCATCGTAAGTCTTAAATAAAACGTTTTGAAAAATCCTTTGTTTATTACTTGCTCAGGGAACAAGGACATACAGCCATATTTTACATGTAGTTGTGTGGGAAATAGTATTTTACAATTGAAATGGAAAATATTGGCAGAAAATCCAAGAAAAATGACAAGGCCAGTATCACTTAAACTGATTATGTTGTCACATAGTATGCACTTTATTTAACAGTAAAATACCTATACATACAGGGTGATTCACACCACCTGGACGTTGGTTGTACTACCACTATCATAAAATATGTACCTACCTAATGTTGACGTGGTGCAACATTGAAATTAAAGACTTATCAATATGGGATAATTGATGTGACAATAAAAAAATTTAAAAATAATATCAATGCAGAACAATTTCTTCTAAATAATGAAGAATGAAGCTCAACCAAAAGTACGAATATAAGAGATGAACATTTTCAGATACTGCCATAAAATGATGTAAGTAGGTAAAAAAACTTGACCTGTATTTCTTTATTTTTATATAAAATGATTATTTATATCGTTATTTAAAAAAATGTGAAAGTAAAACGAATTTAGTGGACAGCTATAACGTGCTTTAATTGCGCCATCTATTAATAGGAAGCTCAACTAAAATCTCAAGCCACTGTCCTACTTTATTTACTAATAGAGACAGCGGAGTTATATAGGGTGTTTCGTATAAGAACCTACATAGAGCAGCACAATTACTAAGATTAAAATATGACATTTTTCCTGAGTTTGACGTTTAAATTCAAGTCAACTTTAGATATTTTGAGGATTTCAAACACAGTTACATTATTAGTTGTTCGTGTTTTTGTTGAAAACGATAAAGTTTTTTGAAAACTAGCAAGAGTAAGAAATGTTTTTAGAATTAAATTCCTCCAGTTTCCCATACATACAAAAATTGACTTTTGATAAAATAAGATTAAATAAGAAAGGCAAAAGAGCCAAGAGTACATTGATACAATCTTTGACTATGAAACTTGATAGATTATAGACACCTGAAATTATTTCAGCTTCTTAGAACCCTTGATTTCATCAACAATTTTTTTAATTTCAAACATTTACCAAAAAATGTGGTTTGATATTATATGACCAAAAAGTGAAATGTATATTTTTGTTTTTTCTGAGCTTTTGCTAAAAATATTTTTTATTTCTTTTACGCAATTTCCGAATCAATTAATTGAGCAAGAGTTTAAAGCAAACTCGCAATATTTGTAGTGCTCTATCTTCATCTAATTTCTTCATACACCCAGTATAATTATTTCAGCTTTAGAAGGGTTTTACGAAAAAAAAGTTCTTACCTTCCCTGCTTTTACCAACGGTTTAATACATTTATTTTTATTATTTTATTTTCTCAGCTTAATTAAGAAAATAACAAATTCAAATTATAAATATTTTCTGGTTTACTGTAAACAGTTTGTTCTTTTGCTTTTCTCTGTCTCGGAAATTGGAAACAGACATCAAAGTAATCATACAATTTTGACAAACCGACGCGTTTATTCCCTATCAGAATATGTTTTGTATAAAGCAAAAACAATTCGTTTTATCGAAATCTGTGAACTCTTCCAATTGAACCGATAAAATACATAATATTCCTAGTATCCTTGGTGTATTTAACTAATAATTAACCGATATGACCTTACACTAAGTTATTTATTTATTTATTTAGCAAAGTAAATAGTGATTCCCCACAACTTTTCTTACGTAACACATAATGTGAATACAGAGGAGTGGGTTTCAAGCACCTGAATAATTGTCTTGATTTTTTACAAAAAATATATGCAGAGCAGCTTATTAGCTTATTAATACACCAAAGTATTTATCTTATATTTAATATTTAAAGTATCAATTAACATCTTAATTATTATACAACTGTATTCATTACTACATACATCAGTATTACAATATTATTTGTTCGATGAAGTCACTGCATTTAATTTTTAAGTATTTGTTTTAAAATAGTTTTCAAAATACATACCACTATTTGTGAAAACCGCAAAACACGTGCTTACATTTATTTATTCTTTATTGCTTACGGCACCTTGACATTTCGACTTTGATTGGTCCTACCAGATTAACATTTCTCTAGATAAATGAGGAACGATTATATTGTCAATAACAATAACAAGTTATCTTCCGAATGTATTTGTATAAATCAAATTTTTAATGAGAGTAAAAACATGTGTATTGTTTTAATTAAAAAAACACAAGAACTCTGTTTATAAAACTTTTGGTAAACTTTTTGTGGGTTTCCTGTATATGCATACAATAAAATTCGTAACAAAATTAAAATTAGTGCTATCTAGCGGCTAATGGCAAAACTAAAAGCAAAGCAGTCTCCTTCATCACAGATATCTACTTGTGTTGGATTTAAGTTTTGCACTACACCAATAGATGGCGCGGGTAGTTGCAGATCTATTTAAATTTAAAATCATGCTTTGTGATTTTTTTCAATGAAATGTTTTCTTTATAAAATCGTAATTTTCCAGTAATTCTGAACAATTAATAATCTAAACACTCGTAGATCATACCATCCACTTTATACAATATTTTTAAACTATTACAAATACTTGATGAAGCATATATTTGACATACGAATATTACTGCCTACAGCAATCCTATTGTTCAAACTCTCTCTCTCTCTCTTTCTGTATGTGTATGTTATGTATGTATATTGTGTGAAACTATCAGACTATGAAGTTATCTTTACCCATGGCGTCCTCTGGGAGTCCTGATTATTCGAAATGTGTAATCCTGAATACTATTTGCTGTGTGCGTTGTACAGAGCCTATAAATGATGTTTTAGTAAACGACGAGCTTAGGCAACCAACGCTAAATCTTGGCATCATCAATATTAATGATTCGTTTACAGTGAACAATGACAAACCGTTACATCAACGCTCGAGATAATGCGATCGCTGATTGGTTGAATAAAATTATACCAATGACATTGAAACAGAATTTTGTGTTTTAAAGTAATCTTGATTTTATTGTTTCAATAATTTTTAATTTTATCGAAATTTAATTACCAACATAAAGGGAATAAAATTACTGTTGGAAACAAAAAATCTAGTCACGTGCCTTGCAATCATTTATGAAAGATATGTAGGTTCATGGAGGTTTTCATTATTTTAATACATGGTATAAATTAAATTTCTCACGTATACTAAATAAAAATATAGGTGCACTTTTTTATTTCTTTCATTAATTAAAGATAAATTTGAAACAAAACACACAGAAGCAAGTGCAAATTGGTGAATATACTTACATCAACTTTAAATAAAAAATGAATTAGAAATATGGTTAAAAAAAGGTTAATTTAAATAAACTTATAACTACGTTTTGTAAAAATCATCATTCTGTGTTTAAACAAAACTAGGTAAACAAGTAAACAAAACAAAAATGTAGGTATTCATACAGAAATAACTAAAATATTTAGGTACGCCAATGACAATCTTTAAAAATGTTTGCCCAATCTTACCAGAATATCATAGTTTTTTATTTTGTCTCCAATTAAAAATATGTATAACACTTTTCAATGCACTATGCACAATTTTTTTACGATAAATTGTACTTTTACTGTACTTCTTCTTACAATTCCATATTTATAACAAAAGTATAACAAATTTGTAAGGTCCTTCTGTTCTTCTACGAGTGGGACAAAAAGATTATTCAACCTTCGATAGCTCAGTTGGTAGAGCGGTGGACTGTAGTGGAATATGACTTGTAGACATCCATAGGTCGCTGGTTCAAATCCGGCTCGAAGGATACTTTTTTATTTCTACTTGAGGTTATATTGGTATATAATTATTGCAATCTATGTAAAAAATACTTAGTAAAATATAAAAAGTAAGTGTTGTGGAACCATATTGTATTGTGAATTAATAGATTTTTTAAATTTTAAAACTCGGAAAATATATTTGCATTAAAAACTATTTCTGTATAGGGTTTAGAAAAGAATATAATATTTTTTTCTGTTTTTGTATATTTTGCCTCAGTGAAAATAATTTAAAATTTATTAAATAAATCTTTACACTATTTTAGCCTAACCAAATATTTCACAATGGAAAAACAGGCAAATAAAAAAATGAGCGTCACTGTATTTCTTCTCTTAATTTATGTTTCAAAAACTAAAATTTTTTAAAAAGGTACGTTAGTTTTTATAACACAATTAAAACTATATATATTTTTTAGAAAAATAAACATTAATAATGGGGGTAGCCATTTTTATTTGTTATTTGTGTGCCTTTTTCAGTGGAAGCTTCTTGATCATACAAAAGTAGTTTCATAAAGATAACCCTTTGTTTAATTAATTTTTAATTGTTTTATTATCTTTTACAAAATATGTAAATAGAGAAAAAATAAAAAGGTAAAATATTTAAACAAGGAGAGAAAAACTAAAACTATGATACAAATAGATTTTAGACAACACTGCCGATCTATGGAGCCGAAATTATGAAAAAACAAAAACCACAATGAAACTTATTAACCAATAACACTCTGAAACGAAAAATTACATTTTCATACCAATCTAAAGCAATTTGAAGTAACTCATGATTAATTCTGAAGATCAAAGCAACCCCAGAAAGCCTCAATCCCAATGTAATACATCTTAGTTATGTCCCGTTCATGTCCCAATGCGTAAATCTGAAACATGAAATATATCGGACAACATTTCATGAAATAAAAGTTCCGGATACCGTAACTAACCGAATATTTGTTAAACATGTACCTAATCTACCCTAATACTCCATTTGAATGGTAAAACTTGATTTCCGATTCAATGCAGTGAAGCATGATTGTGTAATAATAGCTTTATAAAGTTCAACATGCATTGTCTAATTAACGTAAACCCATCATTTTCAGTTAAATGCCCTCATGCCGTACCACGATAGTTCCCAACTTTGGCCAATCCATTGGAAACATGGTACGGTTAGCGATAGGTTCCCGTCGAACGAAATTCGCTGTCTACAGGGTGGTCATTTTAAACTGAACCGTTCAACAATCTTTTTCTCTCATTCTAATCATAAAGATTGTGATTAAATTGAATCACTGGGTCATGAAAATACTCTAAAATTGGAATCTTGGGAGTTTGGATATACGGACAAGGAGAGTTAGGTAGCATAATAGGCTTCTTCAAAGAAATTCAAGAACTTTATGGTACAGAAGTAGTACGCAATATGAAGACTTGGTCGAAATAGCCGAAACGTCAACTAACCAATAAACTGGTTTTCTTTAAAAACTGACCCCATTCCCAAACAAATTACCTTCAATTTAATCACTGGGTCATGAAAATACACTAAAATAAAAATTTATATGTTTAAACTAATTCCGGGCACTCAATACTCAATTTCTTGCGGAATATTAAACTTAAATGTACTTTATTATCTGCCTGAGAAGGCAATTTTCATTTGTTTATTTAAATGTTATTTAAAATATGATAATAAATAAATTAACTTAATTTTTTAATTCTTTATTATAATATACATTGCTCGGACTCTATTGCCAGCGAGAGCTGGCAATAGAGTCCGAGAGTCCGTCTGAGTTGTGTTTCGCGCCTAGAAATTCCCATGAAATATATCAAGATTAGATTGGAAATTAAAACTGAAATTTCACGCATTTTTATGCGCTATCAAGCAGGTAGATGTTACAACCAACCAGTCGGCAAGAACGCCCTTTCTATGATTCCTAATAAGCTTGCACAGTTTTTGAAACTAAAGCATCCTGAAACATATACAAGCCTTTCATTCCGACGAACATCGGCAACGTTACTGGCTAATACAGGAAGTAGTCAAGAGACATGGTGGGTGGAAATCAGCCACAACTGCAGAAAGTGATGTTGCTGACAGTTTAAGTAACAAAAATAAAATAGCCAACAGGATTCTTTAGAATGACACTTGAACTCAAGGTTCTAGTAGTACGTCGCATCATGCTGTTTTAATGGATCAGTCAGATAATATTGAGCCTCCGGTGGTTGAAATGGAGCGTCAAGTCATTTTGAGAAAAATGTGACAATTAGTAAACGCGAGGGGAATAATTATCCAGATTTTATAAATGTTACTTAATGTAATAACTGTACAGTTACTATAAATATTATACATAATAAAATGTAATATTCATCAAATATTTCTATTTGTCCATAAAATATTAATTTATAACTGGAAATCGCTTTTTTCCCTAGGGTGCTGATTAGAGGTTCATTGTTAAATACTGCCAGAAAATTGTGAAATATAAAATACAGTAGATATGCAAGTTAAGGGAAATTTATTTGAATTAATACATGGTAAGTTATTTGCGTAAAAAAGTAAAATTGAGAATTATCATCCTTTAAGTCTTTTTTATTTCTTTTTCCATTCTTGAAAAATGACAAAAAGGTTTGTAGATGTTTTATAGGTTGTTTTTTTTGTGACTAAAATGAAATTTCAATCAGTACTGACTAAATCTTTTAGTCACTGGTGAAATAAAATAATTATAATTTAAATAAAGAAAAAACGTTAAACAATTAATTAGTACGTATACTAAAATAAAAAGTTGCATTGTCAATCCCACTACCAAAACTAACACTAACCAACACAAAGGGGCTCATACATCATCCCATATTTACTATCGTAACCATAGAACAAGCAGTTTTCTTCTTAATGTTGATTTTCTGTTGAAGAGAATCTTCAACATAACCTTCAGTTATTTTGTAGTTTTTGTAACCTCCAAAATGTTTCAAATTGGTTCATTTCATTTTTGCTATTTTTTGATTAAAATACCATAATCTAGTGGAAAATGGAGAGGCCACTTTACGTGATTTGACTCACATGTCAATGTCAGCCCATTGTAAATGTTGATGCCATTAAACAATTATTATCTGTGTAATTCGATTTATGAAAAAATATTATGGTGGACGCCGAGTTATGATGACGATAATATTCACGACTCTAAAGAAATTTTACCATTCTTTCATAATGATCGTTGTTAAAATCTCTGTAACATAAATAGCTACCGTAAGAAAATATTGGGTTCAGTTTGATTTTTTCTAAAATTGGTTTATTCTATTTCTATATATTTTTCACTTCGGTGCGTTTTTGAAATGAAATATTCAAAGTTTAACTTTCAATCTAGTTGCTTTGGCGATCTGAGATTGTTGAAATGAAAACAAATTTTCAACTGTTTTCATATTTTATGTGCCATTTTCGCTTTTATTGACACTAACAATAATCACATATCAACAAGGGTCAAGAAGCAGGCACACTCATATGCATTCCCAAAGGATTTTGGTGCGCTGAATCCGAATCTGGCCGCAGAATTGCTCTATCACATCAGGTTTTTGAGATATCCTAACCTAAAAGTGCAAAAACACTGTTTTTCGTTATATTTGAGGTTATGTAGTAATGCCATCTATTCTTTAAAAAAAAAAATACATATATTTTAAAGGTCCAAGGTTCCCTCTTTCGAATGCCGTTGAGTTTGCTCAAATATCTTCTTTTTTTTTCGTTGAGATATCACATGTTGAATAATAATAATACGCGAAAATCTGCTAAGGATCCCTTAGACGTCAAACAGTTGATTGCAGTTCAGAAACTTCATACTCAGAAACCTTCAATACATTCATGAACTCAAACTCACAAACTCAAATCCACAAACCCACAAACCCCAAACCCACAATCCCTAAACCCACAAACCCCAATCCCACAAAACTCGAACCTACAAACTCCAAGCAAACTCACAAACCCCAATCCCACAAACCCCAATCCCACAAAACCCGAACCTACAAACTCCAAGCTTACAAACCCCAAGCCAACCAACTCCAAACCCACAAACCGTATGGGTATGAAGTTTCTGAATTGTAATCGACTGCTTGATGTTCAAGGGATCCTAAGATTTTCGCATTAAGAAACTGAGAAACTTAAAAATTTCAACATGTGATATCTCAACGAAAAAAAAAAGATATTTTAGCAAACTCAACGGCATTCGAAGAAGGGAGCCTTGTACTTTTAGATTCAATGTATCAGTTTTTTGAAAATGAATAGATGGCATTACTACATAAGCATATGGCATATGACGAAAAACAGTGCACTTTTAGGTTAGGATATCTCAAAAATCTGACGTGATAGAGCAATTCTGCTGCCAGATTAGGATTCAGCGCACCTAAATTCTTCGGATATATTTATTCAAATTTCTGCTTCCAAAAAGAAAGTTGAATTTTGTTGGTCTGTGTAACCATACTACAAGCTTCACCTTTACGGTAATTCTGATGGAGGCTGGTACCACCCCGTACACAAAGCTGCCTTTGATAGACGTATTGCATTATGCATTCCACCTAAACTGTAAATTGCCTTTGCGTGCTGTGTGTATGATAGCATTGATAACTTTGCTTCGAGTGTGCGAAGTGGCTGATCGAATTTGAGGGCATGTTTCATAGGGCGGTGGAATTTTATGATGTAATACACATCCCAAAATGTTTATGCAACAGTCGATTATTTCTCGCATTTAGTACTTTGAAAAGTTTATCCGCAACAGTGGAAGTTTGACTAATTTAATTTTCCGGCTAAATCCAGTTTGGAACGCTGGACGGAATTATATTATTGAAAACTGGAATACGCTGGTCTGTATAATGGATTGCCCGATAAATCCGATGTGAAAACGTTTATTTAGGACGTAGTTTAAATGCCCTTGTTACACTGGACAAAATAGGCTTCAAAGTGGCGCTAACTGATGTTTGGTATTTATCATAGAAGGGCTTAATTCTTTTATGAAGAAAATTTAACCCATGGAAAGGACCCCGCACTTTGCTTATGTAAAAGTGGTTTCAGTTAAATTGGCTGAAATTTTTATATGTTGCAGATCTTAACCTGACGATGAAAAGTCTCCATTGGCACAATATCCTAAAGTTCATAGTGTTCGAGTTACGTTGACTTTAGAGCAATAACTCTGTATTCGAAGGGATAAAAATTTTATTTGATATTTTTTGTTGTTTGCGTTTGCATTACCCAAGGTGTACCACGTGGAGGTTGCAAAATCGGTCCAACACCTCTTTGGGGTGGCTTTTTTACCGTGAGGTCCCTTTGCCTCCCACCATAGGTCCTTTGGTACCTACTAACTAACAAACGTTGCCAATCTTAAAAACGAGATAATTTAGCGATGCAATGCTTTCTAAGAACTAATAGACTCTTTTAGTGTAACGTCACATATTTAGGCAACCCGCAATAAATTGTCATATTGTTTATAACAAAAAAAATTGCTCTTTTTAACTAGTTTTTCACTTATATCTCCAAAAATAAGCCTCTAATCGACATGAGGTATAGGTACTTATCGATTTGTTACAAGAAATTTGCTAGAAGATTAAGCTTTTGTGAAAGCTCGCAATTTTTTTCTACATTCCAAAATTAGCAGTGAAGAAAAGAAAGTACAAAATTTGCATAATTTAATATGCCTGAAATTGGATGAAACTACAGGAAAAGACCACTGTTGAGGTGCTCTACAACTACCCGCAATCCGGACCCCAATTTCAAAATAGTGCTGTATTGCAAAATTATAAAGTAGAAAACGCGAGCGCCTATATCTTCAGCTCAATTTAAGATATCAAAGTTTGGTTAAAAAGCATCGAAAGTTAATTACATTATCTCGCGTTTGTGTAAATTTCTGATTTTTGAGTAGCAAAGTAAAAAAGTTGTTAGCAAAAAAACAAAAAAAAAACGTTTAGGTAACTAGGGTCCGTATCTCGGTGGTTTTTTAATATACAGATTTCATCAAATAATGCTTGGAAAACATGAATTTAATAAAAAGCGTGTCGATCCGATCAATAGGAGAGGAGATATTTTTTTTTAAAACGGTATTCTGAATGTTCTATTAATAGTTTGTAATAAACTTGGGCTCGTTGTAAAGTAGGAGACTTGCTTTATATGCTGCATTTTTTTATTAATAATCGTTAAAATTAAATGTAAAGTTAAACTGAAAACTATAGTAATGTAAATGCTTTTTTTTTAAATAATTGACTTTTGTTTTTAAATACATAAAAAGACCTTCTCACTTGTCAAAATGTCGAAGTCATAATGAAAGAATTTTGAGTTGCCGAGCTGAGCATGGGCAGCATACACTATGACGTCACAGCGCTCTCTCTTGGCTACCGCTCAGCCGGATCACGATCGTTTACTTGGTCATTTCTTGGTCGAATCGATTAAAAAAAAAATAATGATATAAAAGAAGTCTTCTACTTTACGAAGTTTATTACAAAATATTAAATAGAACTGCCAAAATATTGTTAAAAAAAATATATCTCAACCCTTTTTTTTAAATTCATGTTTTTCTAAGCACTATTTGATGCAATTGTTTTGAAATCTGTATATTAAAAAACCGCCGAGATAAGGACCCTTGTTACCGTTTTTTTTGTTTTTCGTTAATAACTTTTTTATTTTGCAACTTAAAAATCTGAAATATACACAAACGCGAGACAATCTAATTACCTTTCGATCCTTTTTTACCGAATTTCGATATCTTGTCTTGGGCAGAAGTTATACGCGCTCGCGTTTTCTACTTCATAATTTTGCAATAGGCCGCCATTTTAAAATTGGGTGTCCAGATTGAGGGTATTTATTGAGCACCCCAACAGTTATCATTTCCTGTATTTTCATTCAATTTCAGTCTTGTTCTTTTTATTTAATTCTGAAAATATTGCACTTTCCTTTTCCACTGCTAATTTTTCTAAAAAAATTTTGCGAGCATTCGAAAAAGCCTATCTTTGTAGCAATTTTCCTCAGGAACAAAATCGATAAGTCGAGGCTTATTTTCGGAGATACAAGTGAAAACCGAAAAAAGAAAAATTTTTTTCTTTTGTTGTAAACAATATGGCGCTCAACCTCTACAAATACAAATTAATGTATTTTTACAAGGATTTGGAAGTATTTAAGAACAACCAACACGTGTTTCGTACGTTTCGTAATAAATACACTAATGTGCTTAAAACTTACAAAAAATGATACAAAAGAATATTCCTAAATTTAAATAAAGTAAAAATTTAACATTGGTTGTGTTATGCCTAATGCTCATGCTCGGAAATAACAGCTCTTGTTGATATTCTCTTGTTTTGTTTAATCTTGCCATTTTCTAGTTCTCTCTTAGTATTGTTATTGTTTTTCTTGATGTTGTACTGTGTCAGTGTGTTTATCGAATGTTTTTTCTTCAAGTGGTTTGTTATAGACGTACTCTTAACCCTAACCAAACTTTTCTTGAATGATATCCTATTGCGAGGCTACTTCGCTACATGAAATTCTCTTTAATGCGCATGCTCAGTAACATTGATATAATTTTAATTTATTAATTACGATACAAGTTAATATCGTTCTATAATAAAGAAAGAGTAAAGACTTGGTAATCTCATAATCCTTTTATTTGTAATGTTTAAAAGACGACTAGTTTCGAGGTCTACACTTTACACCTCATCTTCAGGTCATAACAAGGCTACAAAGTTAATTTTTGATTATACTAATGTATACAATTTTTTTTTTTAGAAAACTTTTTCATTAATTATTATCAATTTAATCAAAGAATTAATTTTAATTTTTAATTTTGAACCTTATCTAAGAATAATTATTTAAGTTACTATTGATAAATATTAATTTTAAACTTTTCTAAAGATAATCATTTAAGTTACTATTTTTTACAAAACTTTTACAATAAATTGTAATATTAATATCAATTTAACAAATGAAACTATATGTGCATACTTACATATCACATTTACAAGGTCCTGTCCAAATTTGGAAAATTTATCTAAATAACCAGTTCATCAATTGTAGTATACTTAATAATATCTTCCTAACGTCTAATTTTAAAAACATAAAACATTTACTGCAGACAATATACAAGACACAGTTACAAGTACAAAATTTATTTTAAAATGAAATTTTATCTGAGAGGAATGAAAGCCAAAATTTTTTATAACATTTTTTAGAAGTTGTTTTTCAATTTAACGAAGCACCATCTATTGGGTAATTAAGAGAGTACCATCTGTGACGGGGGTAGGCAACCAGAAATGCAAAATATGACAAATGAAATAGCATACACCAAGGTAAATAAAATTGTTAATTCAAATCTACAAAAATATCGTTACACAAGTCCTTACCTACCTCCAATAATTTTTTAGGTTAACCAAACATAATCCAGAATTAAGGAAGCAGTGCAGCAAAAACTGGTGAGTAATTTAAAAATTTAAAATTGTATACATTAGTATAATCAAAAATTAACTTTGTAGCCTTGTTATGATCTGAAGATGAGGTGTAAAGTGTAGACCTCGAAACTAGTCGTCTTTTAAACATTACAAATAAAAGGATTGTGAGATTACTAAGTCTTTACTCTTTCCCGAAAATTATAAATATGGACTCACACTTATCAATTTAATAAATAATATAATAAATTCTATAATTCTATTAGTTTGTCACTTGGGATTTGAAACTTTTTAAATATTTCTAATATTGCCAGAGTATCGCAATATTTAATGTCGTGACAAAGAATCTATTTTTTTTACACTTATGTCCAAAGTACATATGGTCGGAAATCGATGTGGTAAAAATATTGGGAAGTTCTTCATGATAATGTGCCTATGGGGTTGCCTATTATTTGGCGTATGTGACGTCACTACTAAAAAGGTCTATTGTATCCTAAACCATATCTTGTTCACTAATATGCCAATGTATGGAATGCAGAAACAATATGATCTGTTTCTTTTTATCTCCAAAAAGGCGACCAGTGCATCTTCCTCAACGGAGATGCATCATTAATTATGTAAACATCATGACCAATATAATGACGAATGTTTACACTTCAATGATTGTTTATTTTTTACTTTTTAGTCAGTAATAATGTACTCAAGATTCATCTCATCATTCATATCATTTAATGACTCTGCCTCTAGTAAAACGCAACGTTCTTCGCTAGACAAAAGCGTGACAACGCATCTTTTCAAGAAATCACAGATTAAACATCTCCCAACTCTCCACCTCCAGTCCAATTATGTGAACCAGATCAACAAACATTTCATCAAGCATTCTAACGGCTCGAATCCGTTCTGCGATTCACAGCGGTGTAACCGCATCAGTCGGCTGGATGCATTCACGGTCTCACCCTCGATGTGGCAAAATAACTGCCATTACACAGGGAATATCGATTTTACCGCTGTGGTGTATGTGTCGCATGGAAATCTAATTAGTTGGGGAGGAAGTAGAGGAGAAGTCGCTGTGACGTCAATGCTTTGCGCGATACGGGGGCGAAGTTAACACACTGGAACGTGGAAGAGTGTAATTACATTTCAAGAATTGGTAACGCTGTTTGAAATTGGGAATTCAAAAACGCAAAGCGTTTACTCGGAGAAGTAGGAGGGTTTCTGGTTGAGACTTCTCGAAGCGAGAATTCCCGGGAAATCTGGCCTTACTCGAGACGAGAAAAAGGTGTCGAAAAATCGAGAAATTTAAATCACGTGCGTCTTAAGTTCTTGATTGGAGTTCGTTTCGTTCATGCGTTCAATTCGTTTCTCGACAAATAACTGAGCGGTTAAAGTGGTTTCTCGACTCAAGATTTATTTATTTTAAGTTTTTAAGGCTTACTTTGACGATTCTTAATTTTTTAATGTACCTTGTTATAAGTCTGTGTGGAAATTTTATTATAAGCCTAATGTTGATGTTGATTCTGAAAATATTTAGTTCCTGTTCCTTTAGTTGATTATTTTATTTTTGTTTTGTTAATTAAAAGATTGTGATTGAAGAAACACTTGGTTTGTTTCGCTTTTAATTTCTCATATTATCAAAACATAGTGTTCGTTAAATCGATTTTTCTCGAAAACGGATCGAGATACCGAAATGAAACAAGAGTACATAATTAATGGAAAAATGATTGCTCTTTCAGGTTTTGAATCAAGTTTCATGTTAAATATACAGGGTAAAAAGTTATTAACTAAATTTTCGGCAAAATTGGTCATATGTGGCGCCCTCTATGAGCAATGCTGAAATTACAACACGCATCTTATTTGTCGCCTAAAAAACTATAGTTTCACAAATTTTCAAGTTTCTAACCTACATATTTTTAGAATAATCGCATTTAAAATTTTAAGTTTCAACACCCTGTATTTCCGAAACTAACAACTTTCGGATAAGGCATGTTTGCGCCAATGGTCACCATTTCACGTGTAGTATCTTCATCTTTCGGCTTTCCCATTGTTAATGAATCACCCTGTATACATTTGAAATTACACATTCTTTTAACATCCAAATAATTTTAAACGTTTGCATAAGTCTCAACAGGGTTTTAGATTGAACGTTTTGGAAAATTTGAAAATTCCTTAACATTTAAGTAATTGTAATATTAAATTCCCCATCACTTTTAACTTTATTCATATGTCCTCATCTACTTTATATTGATTGATTTATTTTTTTTGTCCTTTGTTTTAACTTTGTTTCTATAATAATTGGAAAATATTTTTTTTCTTTTTGTTTATACGCTGAGGCTTGTTTTTTATGTATTATGGTGTCTTTTTCCCTGAAGAAGGCAAAATAGCCGAAACAAATAGTAATAAATATATACTAAATTACAATGGAAACTGCAGTACAAAAAATACAACTTGATATATTTTTTTCTTGCAATATTTTGGTGATATCGATTCTATTCCTAATAACGCATGCATCTTCAAAGTTTTTTTTGGATAAGTTGCGTATCTATAACTAGAAAATAGATTATTTGTTGTTCATTAAGGTTCCAACAAATCAAATGTCTTGCCTAATTTTGCCTTTCTCCCGAGTTGAATACAAATTGTGCGTTGAGCTCCAGCCGTTAGTCAAACGTCTACCAGGGACTAGTGGCGGTTTAACAATTGCAAAACAAAGTCACGGAGACCCGAATCCAATTTGTTAGGACCCTTCAAGAAAGCAACATTAGCGATTACAAGTAAAAGTAAATACTCTGCCCTTTTCCGACTAACGTAGAAAAGAAGGTGGAAATCGATTTGTTCGAGTTTTTAGTATTCGCCGGATAAACTTGTGTAATCCTCAAGCCGAAGGGACGGAATCTGTCCCGCCAGCGGTAGCGAAGCTAATCAAATGAGTGCAGGAGGCAATCGATCCGCTTCCACGTGGGGCGTTGTATTCGTTTCAAATTTTATCGGAAAGTGATGCATGGGGGGAGAACAAAATAACGGAACGAATAAAATATTCAATTGTTTTCTTATTACCGCCGACTTTTATTAAAAAAAAACTGGCACGGGAGTTAGATATGGATGAAGGGGATGACGCTGGAGTTTTATTAAGTTATAAGATTTATGCAGCTTCGATAGAACCATATCTAGAGGGAATGGGGTCATATCAATTTCAATATTAGTCCAAGCATTATAGAGAAATACTAGAAATTATTACCTGGACAAAAAAAATATGACCGTATAGAAAATTAAATTTTAAATTGAGTTTCTTGTTCTTTAAACTCGATCCAAAATGGCGAACATGGTTAAAAAAATTCGCAAAGTTGAAAAAAACGGTTTTTCTTAAATAACTAAAAAAATATAGACTATTGTA
>NW_019416279.1:699003-702619 GCF_000390285.2 Anoplophora glabripennis
GCATAATGCATTATTTCTAAATAAATTAATATTATTATACTTGATATAAAAATCCTTTTTTCTCTTTCAAGTTTTCATTCGCGTTTGTTATTTTCCTTTACAAAAATTTTCCTATTTTTCTAAAAGAAAATCCCAAAACTTTTGTGCATAATTTTTTTTACACCATACATACTTTTTTGAAATCGTTTAATTCTTTTCTCGATATTTATTTGGCTAAATTAAGATATTTACAATTACAAGAATAAAACGAAAAATATATACAGGGTGTTTCAGAAAGACCTCCCGTAAATAAACCGGGTGATAGTACGACAAAAAATGAGAATTTTTTGTCTTATGAACTATTTGTCTATCTCCTCTTATTTTCGAGATACAGAGAAACAAAATAAAATTTTTTAAATAGAATTTTTACGAAAATTTCCAAACGTTGCGATTTTTATGAAATTTGGTAGTCCGAGGTTTTTAAGGGTGCTAAATACGTTAGTCTAATTATTTTTTGTATATTTTATAGAGGGCGCTAGTTATGCTACATTCTTATTACATTTTAAGTTCTATTTTTTTTAAGGTTAGGTTTTTTACAATTCGGGCTCCAATTTCTATTGTACAATTTAATTTTCTAAAAATAATGTACTCTTGTTAGAACTTCCTAATGTGGACGATTTTCGAGAAAAAACGCATTTAATTAAACTCTTACAATATTACACTATAAAATAAGTGACTTTTCTCAAAGTAAGCTTGAGCTTTGAGAAAAGTCACTTATTTTATACACCATCTTTCTTTCTGAAACACCCTGCATTGTATATTTATATGGAATTTTGCTTAATACATGAAAATACCTTATTAGAAATTATTAATACATGTGCACATTTTTTACGAAATTTTTTTGTCGGACTGACAATTTGCGGATATATTTTTGTCGGACATTACAATTTTTGCTTATAAAAAACACTTTTCTATCATGTGTCATTTTTGTTCGACATGTGGTAATCGATTTATCATACCCCGTGAAAATTTCGATTTCCAACTGTTGCGTCGGACTGAAAAAACGCGGCTTGAAATTTGTCGGACAACAATACTTTTTGACTGAATTAATTATTTACATTAATTTTACTAAAAATTACCTATGTGGTAATTGATTTTCAATACCCTGTTATTTTGGCATGTTTCGGCCGGTAGACACGTCAATGTCGGAAGAATTTCTGTCGGACAAATTTAAATCGGCATTTGCAACAAATTTTCCAATAACTGAAGCTAAAAATAAAAGATGTGGTCTTGACTTTTCAAGGCCTCGGGAAATTGCCATGTTTTTGGACTTTTCCGAGTGGAAAAGCGGAGGAATCGAGAAAAGTCGGAGAGGAAAAGTTTGGTAGACTCGTCAAAAGGATGACCTCAGGAGTTATAAAGTATGTGGTAATCAACTTTCTACTGTGGACTATTTATCTATAATGTCACAGCTAGATTATTTTATTTATTTTTTCAATAATTGCCTCTTTCATGTAGAAAATTATTAAATTATACAATTACATCCCTAACAACTTGAGGGCACCTACAAACACCTTACCGTTACAACTTTCGCTATCTGATCACTGGAGAGACATAAATTCGAAGAGCTCCCACCTATCTACATTCGATTATCTCCACATCCGTGCAACCATTAGCATACATTCATGCAATTCGATATTCACCAAACGCCAGAACTAATTTGGCTAATACTACCCTCGCCAAAGTTCTAATTAATCCAGAAACTAACGAAGGACTCTCCTCGAAATCTTGCCAAGATGGCTCGACGAACCACTAGAAGACAATCTGGACTAACTTGGAGTCAGTGCTCTTGAAATGGGGTCAGAGGCAATGGCGGTGAGTTGTGGGTTATTTTCATGGTTTTGAGTATTGATTGGGTGGATGTGAAGAGTTGTCGTGTAGGAGGAAGGGTGGGACGAAGATTATACAGGATGTTTGCAAAGTTGAAAATTATTTGTTAAGCAATTTTATCTTGGTATATTGAAACCAGATGATCAATTATTTTACTTCCTATTAAAAATAAATATCCAAGTTTGGGCATTCATTACATAATAAATCAGGAGTGGAGTCAAGTTTTAGTTGGAACACCCCGTATATTTCAACTTATGTTTATAAACTATAAATACATTGACTACTTTTGATGCTGTTTTATTATAAACAGGGTGATATATGCGTCATTAGAAATAGAACGAAAAATGTTGCAAATATTACAATAAAATATGTTTTCGCATTTTGACTTGTATTCTATTTTGCTAAATTCAAAATCGTTTGCTAAAGTGGCTCTTTACCACATGAAATGTCACTTTACTATATTAGCCCAGGGATATGAGGAAAATGCCGTGACTGTTGAGTAGCCAAGGATCTGTAAAATTTTTCATAAAATTTGGGTGAATTATAGTTTAATATATACAAAACCCACACACCATCAGGTGAGGTTTTTTAATAATTAACAATAAAAGATCTAAAATAACACAAAATATTACTTTTTTGCCTACCAGAAAAAAACGATAATATTTGTTATAATGTGAAAGTAACTAACTTGTAGGGAATAAAAAACCTTTAAAATGGCGGTTTTTAAAATCCGATACGATAATTTGTTGCTCGAGAAATTGCAAAAAACTGTCAAAATTCGATTATTACTAAATGAACACTAAGTTTTGCAAAAATCAACCTACGACTTTGGTATTGCATAAGTAGTTGACTTTTATAGTTCTCAATATGAGATTAAAATTTCAGACCGATTCATCCAATAGTTTTTGCAAAATTCTAAATGTTTATCCCAGAGGCATTATTTTTGCAATAACTTGACACGCAAAATTACCAAGATATTTTAATTCTGCGGGTGCCATATGAAATAGAAAGACTTCACTTAATGGAAGAATATTTTTTTATCACTGCAAAAACGTACCACAAAAACACTGTCACTTTTGTGTTATAAACAATTAGAATAAATTTGTTGCTATTACATTTAGAAAGATTATTTTTCCATATTAGTAAAGCTGGTATTTTTACATAAAATTTAAAAAAAAATTGCTCTAACTTAATTTGGGGCAAAGTTAGACACTTTTTTTAAATCACAGCTACTTTGTTTATAACAATTAAGACGTCTAATAAGTGCCATTTCGAAGATAAAGAGCTAAAGTTTCTATGTGAAATTTTTGAGGACGATAGCTTTGTAACAGCATCTCCGAGAATGCTCCAAATAATGACTTCGATACAAGATGACTGTGAGTCAGTGGAGGGGAAACCTACAAATCCACGAGCAAATTGATAGAGCAAGTTATATCTCTGGAACTTGTTGGCCGATTTTGTGTTTTTTGTTATTTGGGGTACCTTCTTGCGTACATCACAAATATGCATTTTGTTAATAAATAATTAATTAAATAATTAATAATTAATCCAGTAATTTGTTTAAACATTAACAAAACCTTTTTTTTGCAAAATAACATTTTTTGTAATTTTTTGTAATGGAACATTATAGGAATGATTAAATATCATTTTTTAATAAATTAATATTGCAATTAACTAAGTATGTTGTTTAAACTTTTATAAAAAGAAATTCTAAATTATCAACATTTTCGTAGTTATTTTGAAGGGA
>NW_019416279.1:703167-769540 GCF_000390285.2 Anoplophora glabripennis
TGCTAGTTTTGCATTGTTTTTACTGATTTGTTATTTACAAAAACTAATATTTATATAATATGTGTCAGAACGGTACCGCTGTTGTATCACTACAATTATGAGTGGAAAGGTGACATTTTTGAAATTTATTTGCTTCTTTGATTCATTGGTAGAACTGATTCATACGTCAAAAAACTTGACAAACTCTGTAGCAGTGTAAAACCACACTGTTTACCAATAAATTCGTGAATTAATTGATGAAGAACTCCGTCAATTTCTTGATGAATAAATTGTCAATGTAAAACAGGTATAATAAACATTTTCTACGCATTATATACAAATTACTATAATTTTTTACCTTTAGCAGAAAACTTTTTTAGGGACGCCTATGAAACTCATTAAATTGTATTGCCAGGCGTTTTTATACATGCTCAACTGACTTCGAAAAGACTATACTAGTGGGACAGGCTGTACATCAGAAAATAAAATGCAATTGTTGTAGTGCTCCTATCTCATCAACCAACAAAACCTTCACCATCTAAATGATCTGTCGCGGATATTGAAATATTTGACCGCATAGAACGCGTTGAACCTATACGACATTACCGAGATAAATAGCTCCGCCCTTATCTAGGAAAGTCGAGAATGTGCAGAATTACGAGAATGTGTGCCTTTGGGCTCATCTTTAGACACCCCACAAAAGATTTGGACGACAAAACTGCGACCCAATGGCATACTCGCTTTGGTTGTGGTATGCTAAGTGAAGCGGAAATGCTCGGGATTTAAATCGGGTCGGATAAATATTCGATAGTCGGATATTTCACTAGATCTGACAAAAATTAAATGCAGTTTACATATTACGATTATTACATCTACGACACATTGTACAGGGTTAGTCACTATAATCTGACAACTTATTGTGAGTTTATTATTGAAATTATAAAAAAGTTTTTAAAACAAAAGTTTTAGCTTTTTATGAATTTTTATAATACAGTATTAAAAAAAAAACAATTGAATAATGGAAATCACTAAATTAAAGAAAAAAATTGTTTTATAGAATACCCTATACAGGGTGGTTCAAATTTTATGCAGGAAACTTCGAGGGTAGATAGATCTCTTTAAAATAATATGTGTTTGCCTTATAAACATAGGTCTGGAACGGCCCCGTTTTAGAGATACAGGGTGTCGAGGTTTTAAAAAAAAATGATTTTTTGTTTATATCGCACACTACCTCACAGGTGGTGTAGAAAGGAGTGTAAATAATTTTGTTGATGTGCTTACAAATTGCACTTACTTTTAAACATAAACAAATATTCTTGTAATATTATCGTTAGAAGTGTCTGCCACAAGGGGATTGTATTGGTATGAATAACTTGAGAACGGCGAATCTTAGGGAAAAAATTAAAGTCACCTTTTTTACGTATTTTGTGCATTAAAATATAAATCAGTTACAATGACATGTAAAAAATGCAGTGGCGTAGGTTTTTTTTGTAAAAAGGGGTGACCCCTGTCCAGTTGTACACCACTGGTTGAACCTTTAAAACTCATATAATATCATATAATAATATCATACATTACATGTACCAAATTTTATTGAGATCGGTTAATAGATTCCGGAGATATAAACAAAAAATTAATTTTTTTTGACAACTTCAACACCCTGTATCTCTAAAACGGTGCCGTTCCTGACCTATGTTTATAAGGCAAACACATATTATTTTAAAGAGATCTATCTGACCTCGAAGTTTCCTGCATAAAATTCGGACCACCCTGTATATTAGTGCAGTAGCTTCGTTAAACTTTTCTCTTTTATATTTTTGAAAAGAGAAAAATTTAATATATGCTCCATTAAAAAAACTTTTTTTTTATGGAATTAAAGAAAAAATAATTTCTTTAATTTAGTGATTTCCATTACTCAATTGTTTTTTCTAATACTGTATTATAAAAATTCATAAAAAAAACTAAAACTTTTGTATTAAAAATTTGATTGTAATTTCAATAATAAACACAATAAGTTCTGATTCCTCTATTATTGGCCGTTGTTGGCACTGTCAACTTGGCAACATAGAAATGAATAACGACGAATAACGTGACGGAATTGTCAACAGAAATGTAAAAAAGCTTTTAATTATGAAGTGTCCCGTTTCCAGTTTATTAAAGAAACAGTTTAATTTTTATTTCTTTAGCAAACATATAGAGTATTCGTATTTCGTATTCCTTACATCACACATACGTTACGAAAATTATATATTTTTTCCAGGGTTCGCCAACAAGGAAATTTTGCTGCTTTACTAAGCACTATAATTTTATAAATCAATATCATTCGTGGCGAAAAAGTTGGATTCAAAGAAATTAATGGGCTATTTTTAAGCTCCAAAGGAATAAAGTAAAAAAACTATGTTCGATTGACCTCCCACAGAATACACGGAAAAGGCCACTACGCTTACATGACGTTTGACTTTTAACAGAAAGCCACAATTAACCTTTTTTTTAACCTTATCGGCTTCCTCTACAATATGTTCGACGTTACAAGAAAATAAAAAGTGTGTCTGAAGGAAGTAGCTTAGAGCATTTATAATGTTAGAGCTGAGGTAGACGTTCCAGATTCTAAAAGGCCTCGCTGAAAGACAATCCAATTTTCCTCGTGATCGTGTGCTTTTTACTTATAGCAAGGCTACATGAAAGATGCAGTAATATACCTGCTAGAAGTTTCTGCAAATTTTATTACACATGCATATATAATATTTGTCAAATTTAAAATTGATGATTTCTTTAAAATCTATATAGTTTCCGAGAAAAATTATTATAATTAACGTTTTGCGATAGTGTTTACATTAGTTTTTTTTTTCAAAAATGGCTTTTACGTTTTAATTTATGGTGAAGCAAGACAACATTTGTGTAAGCTCGTAGAAACGGGTAAGACGAGTTGTTGTAACATCAGATATGTCAAATTATTTCATTAATTAAAACCACAATTTTATTAATTAATAATAACAATAGCGGCAAAAGCAGTTGAATTTGATGTTACAATATACGTCTTATAAAATTTTATTTATTTCATTCCGTGGGAAAGAAATTCTTTAATTTTTTTGTTTCTTCTTTTTTATTACACTTTGCCGCCATGCCGGTTGCCGATTGCATGCTTGGGCAAGGTCAGGTTTTATAGTAGACCAGTTTCCAGTGCCGTACAGAAGTGTATTTTTCGAATTGTTTTTCTTGATATTTTTTTACAAAATTGTATTCGAGAGTTCGCTGCACACTCAAAAAATTTTTTTTCGGATAAGTTCTGAATCACTTTGTATAATGGTTTTAAGACTTTCACAACCCATGTTACAAGTACCATTGTTTTTATATGGTTTATATGTTACGGCATGTAGCATATATACCTGGTTATCATTACGCTACATTTTCTTAGCCTTACTAAGACTCTAGGAATCTTACTTGCCCTTGTTGTTCTTGGGCTAGGCTCTGTGGAGGCGGACCCGCTCTCAGATAAGCTACGTCGCAACTGAGTCATGGCGGAGAGTTTGCAGAGTCACCACTGAAGATGTCGACAATAAAGAACGTTGAAACGTTTGGAAGTGTTGGATGTCACTTGTTACAGAGGCCATTTTGGAAAATCTGATCAGCAGTTTCGTTCATGCCTTAGAACCATAAACGAAATGAACATCATGGCAATGGCGGTCCTGATAGCGGGTTCGCCCCGATAGAGGCGGTTCTTTTTTTAAAATTTGACTGGAAACGCAGTGACCAACGGAGAACGATATCGAGAGATGCTATTGAACTTTTTGTGGCCCCATTTGGAAGACATAGATTTGAATGACATGTGGTTCCAGCAGGGTGGTACCAACTATCATACAGCACGAAGTCGAGTATGCCAAATGAGTAGCGCAGGACATTAGTCCGATATCTTCTTCCATATTTAATGGTATGTTCACCCTTTAAAAAAATGTAAAAATTTTACTAACTTCTTAATTAATAAAATCATTTTTCTCATATGAAATCCTGTTTCTTTTGGTTTAGTTGGCCTAAATTGCTTCTTAAACAATTTTAGAAAATTTTAGATGTCAAATAAACGTGATCCAACTTAATACATCTGCGTAGGGGTTTGATATAAATTACAAAAAAAAAATGAGAAACCACCCTATTGCCTATTAAAAAATTTACCATCGCACTCACGGGATCATTTTGTACCGAACAAATATTATGACCGCGTCATTATCCTCCACAATTCTAGACACAGAAATTCTCAACTAGTTGTAAAAAACAGTCCACTTGCGTCATACCCTCGTGTACCCAGACAAAAGAAAAATAACAGTAACCCAAAAACCTCCATCTTAATCGTTTACAAACAAACGATTTGTTTCATTAGAATCCAACTCAAACAACCTGAGCCGCACTCCAGGAGATAATAATCCATCATTTCCAGTGAATTTCTATCACTCCACATTCTCCGGACGGCGCGTACCTGAAGGACTCTCCAGTGGCGCGTGGAGGCGTAAATTGTATTCAAACACTCCAGTCCATGCTAGAACCGAGCGCAGAGCAAACATAGTTCCGAAATAAAACTAGTGGAATTAATTATTAACAAAGAGAGCGCCTAGCGCCAAAGTGTGGCGTCAGATACGCATACCTGGTTGCTTGTTAGATAAAAGCTTTATATTTAAGAGAAAATACATAGAGTCACTTATGTTTAATAAAAAATTGGATGTGAACGAAACCATTCATAAGTTTAAAAAAATATTCAAGCTTACGAATGTTTTTAGGCGTAGCCAACTTTAATAATAAAATCCTAGTAGCGGTTTACAAAGAACTGCAATTGTTACATCTTCAAATGTTTCTTTGTAAATTTTAGATAAGTCGACAATGTCAAGAAGTAATGTGTATGCGCTGTTTGTTTTCTCTAGAAATAGGTACAGAAATATAGACTGCACTTACGTACACTTACGAGACTTATACGAGTTCTGCTGAGAAAATAACCTAACTTTTTGAATTTCACGCTAATGGAGATATTTAGTGATATGCGGTTGGCAACACTGCGTTGCACATAACCTCACCTGTAACCAAGAATCACAATTCTTGATCTGTAACCACATGTTCTTGGATTGTCAATATCTCGTTTAGTTTTCGTGATATTGTTATTTGAATGCAACGTGTTTAATTGTTAGTGACGATTCTTGAAACATGCGATTTTAACAAATAAATAAACAAAATAAAAAATAAATAAACAGCAAAGAGGAAAAAACATAATCTTTATCTAATATTTGAGAGAACGCCGCTGTATTCTTTCAAAGTGGTTACTGTATATCTGATAACATGGGTGCGAAATTAGGCTACAATATTCGAGTTTCGAACGTACTAGTGAATAGTATAGACAATGCACCTATATCGGTAAAAGATTTTGTACTTCTTATAACAAATCCTAGCATACTATACGCTGATTTAATATTTGAATTAATATGATCAGTAAAATACAATCTGCTGTAAAACATTACACCAAGATCCTTTGTTCTGAAAACGAGGTAAAGGTGATACCTATATTATATAATGAAATATGATGGGCTGATTTTTAAGAGTAAACGTACACACTTTGCATTTTTTGGGTTAACAGGTAAATAATTATCAGTACACCATATCCACTATAACAAACAATCAGAAGCAGATGATGTATTCAAGAACAATTTCAAGTCGTCTGCAAGCATAAGATGATTTGACTTTATTGTTAGAGATAAGTCATTTACAAATAATATAAAAAGAAGTGGCCCCAAGTTAGAGCCGTGAGATACTCCTAGTGCCGCATTAAAAGTATTCGACTTAAAACCATCTTCCGATGATATAGGTAAGAATTGAAAAGGCGGAGTAAGCTATCACTGAAACCATACCGTTCCAACTTATGTAGCAATATACTATGATTCATCTTGTCAAAGGCCTTTGAGAAGTCTATGTAAATGACATCAACTTGCCGTTTGTCATCAACATTGTTCGCCGTATACTGGGTAAATTCTGCCAGATTAAATAAAGTTGAACGATTGGGAAAAAACCCATGCTAATTTGGTGATATGTACGACTTTAAGCTACTTAATATTTATGTATTATATTATATCATTATTTTTGAGTGAACCTGGCGAAAACTTTCACGGAAACGTTTCAACTTTTGAAACAAACTCACGAAGATGATGCTCTGGGTATTACGCAATATTACGAATGGTTTCCAGGATTTAAAAGTAGTCACTAGTCAGTTGAAGATGATCCTCGACCAGGAAGACCTTCGACTTCAACTGATGGTTCCAACGTCCAGAAAGTAGAAAGTCTGGCGCATGCAAATCGCCGATTGACTGTCAGAAGAGGTTAGCATCTCAAAGGGGTCATGCCATGAAATTTTGACTGAAAAATTGAACGTGTATGGAGTTGCAGGAAAATGTATTCTTTGCTTGACGACCAAACAACAGGAAGAAAATCGTGTGGACGTTTGTCGGCAACTTCTTGATCAATTCAATGACGATGAAACATTCATTCAAAGGATCATAACGAAAGACGAAAACTAGGTTTACGGCTACGATATTGGAACAAAAGTTCAATCGTCACAATGGATTGGCAAAGGATCTCCACGCCCCAATAAAGCACATCAGTCTCGATCCAATGTCAAAGTGTGGCTCACTGTTTCTTTCGACTTTAATGGAATTGTGCATTTTGAATTTTTGCCTCAAGGTGAAACAGTGAACCGTGTGTACTATCAAGGCTTTGTACCATGACAACGCGCTCAGATACTCAACTTTGTCAATTGGTCAGTTTTGTGCCAAAAAATCAGATTACTGTCCTCCCTCATCCTCCTTACTCGCCAAACCTGGCTCCTTGCGATGCTTCCTTACTTCCGAAATTAAGGTCAATGCTGAAACGCACAGTGTACTAAGTCGAGCAATATAATCTAAAAATTTTTGATAGGCATTAAATGAAGACAAAAGTGATAGGTCATTAGAAAGGTTAAGTAATTACCAATCAGGGGAAAATACGGGCGAAGTGTAAAAATTAAACTGACTTTGAATTTGAAGGTCAAATTTTTTTTTGAAAAAAAAAAAATTATATTTGCTACTCGCACTATTCTTTACATTTTTTTTCACATAAACTATCAAATGCATTTTGTAGATTTTTTAATAAGGAATCCGATTCTGCAAAATTCAATAAAAGCTATTTTAACCTGATAAATGTGTGTATCGGGTTCGATTCCCACGGCCGGTAGACCGTAGATTAGCTATGCTTAATGAGGTTTTCCAGGTTTCCCTCATTCCTGCACTGAATGGTGGTTAGGGCCTACCAACAAGTCGTTCCTGGGCGCAAATGCGGCCTGCTGAATAATAATAATATGCCGCCTCCTCTCCCGTACAAGTCTCCGACTTCAGGGCTAATTCTCGTGGTTAGAATGAGGGGTAGAGATATTATTATTATNTCTCATATGAAATCCTGTTTCTTTTGGTTTAGTTGGCCTAAATTGCTTCTTAAACAATTTTAGAAAATTGTAGATGTCAAATAAACGTGATCCAACTTAATACATCTGCGTAGGGGTTTGATATAAATTACAAAAAAAAAATGAGAAACCACCCTATTGCCTATTAAAAAATTTACCATCGCACTCACGGGATCATTTTGTACCGAACAAATATTATGACCGCGTCATTATCCTCCACAATTCTAGACACAGAAATTCTCAAGTAGTTGTAAAAAACAGTCCACTTGCGTCATACCCTCGTGTACCCAGACAAAAGAAAAATAACAGTAACCCAAAAACCTCCATCTTAATCGTTTACAAACAAACGATTTGTTTCATTAGAATCCAACTCAAACAACCTGAGCCGCACTCCAGGAGATAATAATCCATCATTTCCAGTGAATTTCTATCACTCCACATTCTCCGGACGGCGCGTACCTGAAGGACTCTCCAGTGGCGCGTGGAGGCGTAAATTGTATTCAAACACTCCAGTCCATGCTAGAACCGAGCGCAGAGCAAACATAGTTCCGAAATAAAACTAGTGGAATTAATTATTAACAAAGAGAGCGCCTAGCGCCAAAGTGTGGCGTCAGATACGCATACCTGGTTGCTTGTTAGATAAAAGCTTTATATTTAAGAGAAAATACATAGAGTCACTTATGTTTAATAAAAAATTGGATGTGAACGAAACCATTCATAAGTTTAAAAAAATATTCAAGCTTACGAATGTTTTTAGGCGTAGCCAACTTTAATAATAAAATCCTAGTAGCGGTTTACAAAGAACTGCAATTGTTACATCTTCAAATGTTTCTTTGTAAATTTTAGATAAGTCGACAATGTCAAGAAGTAATGTGTATGCGCTGTTTGTTTTCTCTAGAAATAGGTACAGAAATATAGACTGCACTTACGTACACTTACGAGACTTATACGAGTTCTGCTGAGAAAATAACCTAACTTTTTGAATTTCGCGCTAATGGAGACATTTAGTGATATGCGGTTGGCAGCACTGCGTTGCACATAACCCCGTCTGTAACCACATGTTCTTGGATTGTTGATATCTCGTTTAGTTTTCGTGATATTGTTATTTGAATACGTGTTTAATTGTTAGTGACGATTCTTGAAACATGCGATTTTAACAAATAAATAAACAAAATAAATAAACAGCAAAGAGGGAAAAACCATAACCTTTATCTAATATTGAAAATTATTGAAATAATCGAACGCAATTCTTAACAAATCATTAATATCACGATGAAATAAATCGCATTAATCTGCTATTTGGTTATAATAATAATTTGAAGGTCAAACTTTTTTTTGGGAAAAAAATTATATTTGCTGTTCGCACTATACTTTACATTTTTTTTCACATAAACTAGCAAATGCATTTTGTAGATTTTTCAATAAGGAATACGATTCTGCAAAATTCAATAAAAGCTATTTTAACCTGATAAATGTGTGTACTTAAATCGATGTGTGCTAATTCTGCCCGTGTTCGATTGCCACTGCCGGTAGACCGTAGATTAGCTATGCTTGTACGGAGGATTGACACCCTCTGTGCATGTATGGTAGGGTGGCTTGGGTCAATGAGAGAGATTGACACCGGTTGGCATTTGACCACCCCCCTAATTAATGAGGTTTTCCAGGTTTCCCTCATTCCTGCACTGAATGGTGGTTAGGGCCTACCAACATAAGTCGTTCCTGGGCGCAAATGCGGCCTGCTGAATAATAATAATATGCCGCCTCCTCTCCCGTACAAGTCTCCGACTTCTGGGCAAATTCTCGTGGTTAGAATGAGGGGTAGAGATATTATTATGATTATTATTATTAACCATTTTCTGAGAAAATATATTTTTTAACCATTTTCAATAAAAATCTTCTTGGACTTTCACTGGGTGTTGTTTTTTATTTTTTATTTTTAAGTGGCTTGATATAGACTGGCTGTGGACAATTTTTACTGCAGAACTTCTAAAATTCCAAATTTTATGGAACTTTTTATAACAAATTGTAGGTTTATGCTATTTTTAACCCCACGAATCGTTCCTTATTCTACACTTTCTTTATTACGTTTAATTTTTTAAGTCTCGGTTCATCGCACCATCACTTTCAATTCTATACTATCCTTTGTCGTTTGAAAATAAATGTAAAAATAACATTTATTTTCAACACAAAATGTAAAAATAACATTTTTACATTTTATGTTGTGTTATTGTATTTCAAACCTCTATAGCATATAGCTTCTTCCTTTGTTAAATTTATTCTCAATCAAAATTGTCCGCCCTCTAAATTCGCAACAATTGACAAACATGTTTTTCTGGTATGAACGTGATTTAACATACCAATTGACGTCTGTAATGTTGGTTCTTGAAAGAGCGACTTACTTATCGACCACGGAACACGGTTCGGTTACAAAAATCAGCGGGGCGTCGCAAAAATGTAGAGGATGCCGAGAAAGCTATTTGTTTTTTAACGTGATACAGATACAATTCGGAAATTAGGCTGTTCCTCTTCAGCGCTTCGCAGCGTTTGCATGTGACAGAGACTAACTGACATAATAATTAGATTTATTTTGATTTATTCTCAAGGTTACGGGCAATAACGCAAAGCGTTCGCGACGCAGGTTTTCATCGTGTGGGCGGCCCCTACAGGGAAGAATATTGAATGTGCGAGACGTTTTTGAGTGATTTACAATCATCATTTTACATTATTTTTCTGTTTTTATAAAGAGGGAAATTATATTTCCATAAAAGAGGGGAAATTTCGAGTAAAGACGCCGAATAAGACACCTCATAATTTACGTTGAAACGGTGAAACGAAAACTGTGTTTTTAAAAATAAAATTTAATTCTAAAATAAACCTAAAGATTATGTTTTTGCTTCTTTAACAGATGAGGTTACGTTGTGATTACTATGCTCGCCAATGCCATTTAGACTACAAGCCCATCGGGAATAGGCCCATTCAGTTGAATTGTTTTTGCATATTCCAAAAGTTTACCTTTTAATTAGTTAGTATGCCAAAAATCAATTTTTTGTTTCAACGAGAAATGTGTGAAATAAATTAATGAAAACAAAGCGCGGAAAAACGTTGAGCAACCATTGCCTGACGTCATAATACCGGTACGGGCGACTGGCAGAGCACTCAGCTTGCGCTCGCGCTCGCTTTCATCCCATTCTGTGTTAATACATACGGTGTGTTGTTGGCTTGGCAGTTTCGTTAATCATATTGTTTTTATGTCTAAATGGGTCGAAACCGAGGATTGTACAAATATTGTATAGTTCCAGGGTGCAAATGTACCTCAGGATCGAATCCAAATAAAATATTTATTTCATTACCGAAAAATGAAAAGTTTGTGTGATGTTATCCACGGTTTCCCCAGCCACGGTATGCAACTCAAAACCACCTTCGTTTTTCTTTGGTTGAAGGTCTAGGGGGATGTAAAATATTATTATTTGAACACTTAGAGCACAATTTTCAACTTTATACCGGGAAAAAGTTCTACCCCATCTAAATGTTCGTGTTCACAAAAAATTCGAAATACGTCGGCGAGAGGGACCTATAAGCAACTCAGAACCACCCTCGTTTTTCTTTCGTTGCCCATCTAGGGGGTTATAAATATTATTATTTAAACATTTAGAGCAGAATTTTCAAATTTATGCCGAAAACTAAATTTTTACCTCATCTAAACGTTCCCGTCCACAAAAATTTCGAAATATGTGGCGAGAGAGACCTACAAGCAATTTATTTAAATAATATTTTACAACCCCCTAGACGGCCAATCAAAGAAAAACGAGGGTGGTTCTGAGTTGCTTCAAATATTAGTCAATTTTTTTTTTCGATGTCATTAATTCCTGTACGGCAACCACTTTTTTGATAATATATAATCAAAAACTATCGTACTAAATCATGGTCGGTTATAATTAATGGTACAAATTGAAAATTCGAATTAAGAAACAAGTAAATAAATTGTGAAAATTTACAATACTTTGAAAATTCCTTGTTAGGTATAAACTAAAAATGTTATATTCAAAATATTAAGGCTGTAATTGACTTTTCATAAGTATAAAAATTAAAAAAAAAACAATGCCGTACATTTTTAACTAGTGGATTTTACATGGCTGATAATATTTTTCATTAAATTTTGACTACATTTTTAGGTCATTAATAACTATACGGCATTTACACATTTTCATCAGAAATATAACATAAAGAATGAAAATTGCAATGCCGTACATATTCTCCGAAACTGTATAAGTCCAAAATGAGATTTATTCTAATTTCAAGAGAAATTTAATTTATACCGTTGAAATTATGATGGCATTGTCTTTAAGTTAAAAAAAATTGTGTATAGAGAATCGAGAAAATATTTTGAGAATTTTAGAAATTTAATGACGTGCAAGAAAGTATTATTTTGAAATAAATACAGGGTGTTAGTAAATAAGTGCGGCAAATTTCAGTGGGTGATTCTACATGAGAAAATAATGGCAGTTTTCTTATAAACGTATGTCCGCAAATGATTTGTTTTCCGAGATACGGGGTGTCAAAGTTTCTCTTAAAAACTGACGATTTAATTTATTGCTCTGAAACCGGTCGAGATGTGCAAATGAAATTTGGTGGGTGTTAAGAGGTAGTTATTGCGCATTTCTTGACACGCAATTAAGAATTTTATGTTCATCATTGGCGGGCGCCGGGTAATAATCTCAAATATTTTAAAGAAAAAAATGGTACGCCACTGAGATATTACAAATTAAAATAATTTTTGAATTCCTCGTTCAATTTGTGACAAAAAATCTCTCTTGCCTTTTCTTCGTATGGGGCGCCGTTTTGATGTAAAAACATCAAATAAAACATCTTAACGCGTATTTTTTATTTTTTTAATACATTACCTATCAACATTTGTCTGTTAAATATGATTATTTTTTAAAAATGTCAAATTAGCGTTTCGTCATTATTAATTTTTTTATTAACTCAATATTCATGAGAATTCATATATAAATACTTACATTTTTTAAAACAGTGATATAATATATGTTTTGAAGTAACAGTACCCTCGCATTTGTATATTTGCAACTTCTGTTACAATAATTGTTTGAACCATTTATTTATGCAAAAATTGTGATGAAGCCATTGTACATGTTTAAAATTAGTAAAAATAATTTAAAAGTGCATTTGTTACAAAAACAACTTTAAGATTGTCGGCTATAAATATGAATAAAATCACATAAAAATTTACACGCCAAAAGGAAAAAAGAGATGAAGAAGGAAGATGTTTCGATGGCTAGCTAGAATCTCGAAGCAGTAATTTTAATTTTAAAATAAAAATAATTCCAATTTTGAAAACATAATATTTTTTAAACCGTTGTTTTTGAGATTTTTGAGGTTAAAGGCCTTCACCTTCTACTGCAAACTTCTAGCAACGACATCTGTTAATTTTCATCATACACAAAAATAAAACCAAAATGTTCTATAAAAAAATCTAAACTTTTGTATTCTTGAATATTTTTCGTCTCCTTTTTATTTTTAGTTATTTTCAAGAATATGTTATTTTTTTTTGGAATTAAATTTTTTTTCGATCAAAACGTAATATTTTCAAAAATATGCATTCTAAACCACTTAAACTTGTATAATATATTGTTAGCACATAAAAAACGTAAATTGTAAAAAGATTTAATTTTATCTCGTGAAAAATTCATCAGTTTTTGTACTGATTTTTTTTTTTCAGAAAAAGCGAATTAACAATTTATTTTGATCATGTGTTAATTTTTATGCCAATGACAGTTAAGTTCATTTTAAAGATTTTTTAATGTACTTTAAAAAATAGATTTTTTTTATTTATTTTACGTATCTCAGCACTTATTGCACCTACATAAATAATAAAAATCAATCTTTTTCTTTTTGTATAAGCTACATTTTTTCTCGAAAAATATTCATACGATACTTTTTGCTTAAAATTGATTGCTTTATCGATTACTGGGGTTATTTTCAATATTTTATTTTTCACCCCCTAGAACCCCCTCGGTAAAAGCGCTCATCGGCACGATATAACTTTTGTTTCTTGAAGTATTTTCTACTTACAGTCCAACTTTCACGTCAATCGGTTCTATCCGAAAGAATTCGTACAACGCGTACTAGTCAGACATTTAGTACTGGTTAGTGGTATGCGAATGAACAGGGTCGACGTTGAATCGGACCTCTTGATGATTCCTTTCAGATTTTCGAAATATAGGCGCGCATGGAACATCAGCGATTTTCTAAGTACCCGCAGCTATAACAACATCGAGCTCTACAGGGTAATTCATTAATAATGGGACAGAGCCTAAGGGCATGTTGCTGACCTCAAAATAGAGCGATTAAGCCAAATATGCCTTATCCGAATGTTGCTCCTTTTCGATCTACAGGGTATCTTGAGCATCTTTGAACGGATTGTCTTGAAAGTTTGTACACCTATGTTTTCTGAGGTGGTAATTACGGAAATGGTAACTATTTTGCAATCACATCTAGGATGCGCTAGTTGTAGTGTTCCGTCGGAGTAAACATATGTCAAACTTTTTTGTCCTTCAAAAATCTGAATTTCCAATAAGAAATTATTAAACTACGTTCAATTCTAAATAAAAAAGATATACCTGTTAAAAATCGATAAACTTAACCGTTTTCGAAATAAGAACGATTTACTATTTCTTTACAAAATTATTTGTTTGAACGTACGCCTTTAAATAAGATGACTTAAATGAAGTAGGCCGCTGTCAATGAAATGTCATGTATTATTTATGTCAATTCTAAGCAACTTATAAATACTAGACAGTTTAGTTCTTCTTCGTTTGTGATTTTTTTCATTAAAATGCCGCGTCATAATGATTATTCGTTTGTTGAAATGAGAAACATGGTATGTGTGTATGCCCAAGAAAATTATTGTGGTCGTCATGCAGCAGCGAGGTACTTGGAGTTATATCCAAATAACAGACAACCTAACCACAAGCTTTTCAAGACGTTGTACGACAGATTAGGAGAAACGGGATCATTTCGCCCTAAACGAGACGTTGGAAGGCCTAAAGTATTAGCGGCGGAGCAAGAAGAGGATGTTTTAGTGCGAATTGCCGAAAACACGCAAACAAGCACACGCCGAATTTCATCAGCTACTGGTGTAAGTCAGCCTTCCGTCTTCAGAATACTCCACAAAGAAAAATTGTATCCTTACCATTTTCGTCCGGTTCAACAGTTGATGCCACAAGATCCTCCTGGTAGATTTCGGTTCGCACAGTTTCTTCGTCGGCAACAAAATGCTGACCCTACATTTTATAATAAAATATTGTTTACGGACGAAGCTACATTTACCCGGCGCGGTGTATTTAATTGGAGAAATAGCCATTCCTGGGAACTGGAAAATCCTCACTTGCCACGAGAACAACATTTTCAGCATGAATTCTCAATAAATATTTGGTGTGGAATACTTTCCGATAACATTTTGGGACCATTTGTGTTACCCCGTCCACTTAATGGGGAAAATTATTTAAATTTTTTAACAAATGACTTGCCACTCGTTCTTGAAAATATCCCCTTAAATTTACGGCAAACCTTTTGGTTTATGCATGATGGTGCTCCCGCACATTACTCCCGACCAGTAAGAGAATATCTTGATATAAGTTTTCGAAACCGTTGGATTGGTCGCGGCAGCGAAGTGCCTTGGCCTGCGCGTAGCCCTGATTTAAATCCCCTAGATTTTTATTTCTGGGGTAACGTTAAATCTTTAGTTTATAAAGATGTTATACATACTCGAGAAGAGCTGTGGGCAAAAATACAAGAATCTGTTAACATTATCAGAGACCAACAAAGAAGTCTATTCAGTGTCAGACAAAATTTTAACGAGAGAATAAAAAAATGTATTGAAAACAATGGTCGCCACTTTGAGAATCTTTTGTAATTAGACTTAAGCATAATAAAATTTTCAGTTGTTACTGTGTTTGTCTTAATTCGTAATTAAGTCATCTTATTTAAAGGCGTACGTTCAAACAAATAATTTTGTAAAGAAATAGTAAATCGTTCTTATTTCGAAAACGGTTAAGTTTATCGATTTTTAACAGGTATATCTTTTTTATTTAGAATTGAACGTAGTTTAATAATTTCTTATTGGAAATTCAGATTTTTGAAGGACAAAAAAGTTTGACATATGTTTACTCCGACGGAACACTACAACTAGCGCATCCTAGATGTGATTGCAAAATAGTTACCATTTCCGTAATTACCACCTCAGAAAACATAGGTGTACAAACTTTCAAGACAATCCGTTCAAAGATGCTCAAGATATTTAAAAAAATCGAAAATATTTTTTCAACTTTAACACCCTGTAGATCGAAAAGGAGCAACATTCGGATAAGGCATATTTGGCTTAATCGCTCTATTTTGAGGTCAGCAACATGCCCTTAAGTTCTGTCCCATTATTAATGAATCACCCTGTATAAGCATCGCCTATTCTGGTGTGATGTATCTAAAGCGGTCTTCGGCGGAATTCAGTGAAATTCCTGATGCGCTACCGAGGATGTCAAGGTGACGTATGACAGATATAATAAATTACAAAGCATGATGCGATAGGGCACATCATTCATTCCCGCAATTTTTTTCTCTTCAAATATGTACGTTGACGTTGACGATAAGGCTGCTGCTAATTCGTAAACTTTTTTCTAACGAGTCACGCCGCTGCGCTGTCTGGGTTGAAGAATAAAATAATGTTCGTGCTCATAAAGATGTCTACATCCGAGTGCCGGTTGAAAAAACTGTCGCGCTAACATGGAATCTCATTTTTTTAGGAACAACAATTTCAATAACAAGCTTTTCATCGCGCCCCTGAAACATTATATGTGAAAAGTGTTTTCCCAGAGCAGAAAGGCAAGGACGTGGAGAGGCAATTTTCCCTGGAAATCTATTTTTCATCTCTCGCTGTACCCAGTTGGAAAAACTGCACCACAATATTTAATACGGTAATGTTTATATTGAAAATATACAGGGTGTGTTGAATGTTTACCACAAAGATCCAGGATCCCATATAAAGGAGGTAAAAATTGTGACACAACTACACATAGTTGTTTTCGTAATCTTATTGAAATAAAAGTCGTTGAAAAAAATTGACATTAAATGTGTAAAAATTATTATTCACGAGTTTCGAAAACCAATTTGCATAGCATTGCAAAATATTTTTATTACCCTGAATTCCCGAATTTTCGTGGTTAAAATTTTGAACACCCTGTACAGTTAAAATTCGTACAAGCTTATGTTCTTTTTTATTTTGTCTATAACTAACGTTCGTCTATTTTTATAATCTAGTTTTCCTTGCCTGAAAACAATCGAAAAAATGTTAGTTTTATCGTAATTTAACATGTTAATTCACTTGACTATAGTCTGTTTAGAAATGAAAGAGAGTAATAAAAGCTTATTATGTATGCAAATCATAAATAAATGTAGTACTGGTGCTTATATTCAATATTTTTATATTATGTATTATCGGTATAGTTGAGGTGTACTTTTAAAAAAACTTTATGTGACCGGGTTATACTAAATTGTAGCAGGTAGCTAAATTTTAATCCCCGACAATCCGTCTTTGTCTATTCCGCTTCAATTTCTCGGTCTATTTCTCTTATAAGTAAACAATATAAAAACAGCATTTCAAAACATGAGGCTACTTTAAGCATCATAACCGGGTTAAGAGGGTTTTTAGTAATTCAAATAAAATTATTCAATATTATTATCAAAATATTTATTTAAATTTAATGAATAGACTTTTATTCCACACAAAAATATATGTATTTTGAAAATTCAAATTATGGTGAGTAAATGTAGTGTTGTATAAATGTACAATAAAGAAAATAAAAAAGTAGGTATATTAAAATTCATCCTCTGAATATTCTGATGAATTATCTTCGTCTCCTAGATTGATAACGATAGGTTCCACAGTAACGTCAATTAAATTATCGAGTTCCCACATTTTCTCCTCTTCTTTTTGTACATGATGTATACATCTTTGCCAGTTATCTGCAGTTACTCGTTCCAAGGAATTTTTTAACAAAATTTTCACGTCACTTAATTTAAACGTCGTATTATTTCGCGCTACATCTCCTTTTACCTGCGCCCAGACTAATTCGATTGGGTTAAGTTCACAGTGATAAGGTGGTAACCGTAGTACCGTTATTTGGCGATTTGTTGCCATTTCATCGATAACATATTTTTTCTGATCTTTATTAAGATTGACAAGTGTCAAAAGTTCCTTTTTCACCATATTTGTTTCAAAAGAAATGTTTTTTCCGGATAACCATTGAATTATATCGGCTTTCCTCCAAGCAGTCGTAGGCGTCCGCTCGGTCTGCCGTGAATGGTAACTGGCATTATCCATGACAATTACAGACCCCGGAGGAATAAGATCCAACATCTGTGTAAAATACTCTTCGAAAACATCTGCGTTCATGTCTTCGTGATAGTCACCTGTATTTTTAGATTCAAATAAAAGTAAACCGCCATCTACAAAACCACTGGCACTACCTATATGTGTCACTATTAATCTTCGCCCTTTACCTGAAGGTGCCTTGAACCCTGTTGAAAGTCCATCCAAAAATGCTTGTCGAAAACTTTTTACATTTTTATCTTGCCATACTTTTGTTACAGTATATCCCTCGTTGACCCAAGTTTCGTCTAGATAATAAATATTCCTCCCTTCGTCACGGAATTTTCTAATTGATCTTAAGTAGGATCTTCGCCAACAAATAATTTCATCTTTATCGATAAGAACTGACTTCCTGTTCTGCTTTTCCCAGCAAAAATTCAACTCTCGTAAGACGGCCCATAATTTGCTTCTACTGATTTTTGGCAAATCGTTGTCCTCTGAAAGTTCACTTAAAATTTTGTTTAGCGTTGGTATTTCTTTTTTAAAATAAAATGAGTGTACTTTTCTGCGAATGACATTTTTGAAGAAATCATCTATAACGACTTTTGACCTCCCTGTAGATGATTTTGGGGGATTTACAGTATCTTGTTCATTTTTTGTTTCCTTTAAAAGTCTGTAGATAGTCGATTTTCCAATCCCTGTCATTTTTGTTAGCATTAGTGTTACCCGATAATTACCTGAAACGAAATATTACCACGCCCATGGCCGGTTCTTATCTCGGGGTTTTATTACTCTTTCATTTCCAAACAGACTATAGAGAGGATATTTTTACTGATTAGGTATACGTTATTTTTAGCTAAAAATGCAATTATTCCCTCAAGTAATTACAAAATCTAGAACAATGAGGACTACTTTTGTTTCATTTTTATTTTAATCAGATAGAAACCTACGTTCCAATTTGACTAATGAATCTGAGCTTATGTTAAGGGAATCTACAATCCAATTGTACTCCTACATTCAATTCTAAATGTCCGATTTACATTAGAGTGGCGGTTCTGTCCCACTCGATACTGTTCCCACGATTTAATGCAGAATCAGCTTTAAATGCGCATTTTTTGTCTTTATAAAATTCCTCAAACCATCGTTTTCAGTTAATTATATTTTATTAGCAATACATAAAAAAAAGAAATGTAATGATAATTCACAAAAAAATACGACTAACAACATTATCAACAAATTTTGTTTAAAGTACTATAAGTGTTAGTTGTTAGTATTATTTTTGTATTTACTTACTTAACTTTACTACAATTTATTTGACTATCATTTTATCTTGCTTGAGGATACACAATTGTATTTTGAAAACATAGCCTAGTTAAACATATAATTTTTTCCCCGATTAATTTTAATTTTGTCATAATAGCAAACAAAACCGTTTATTTTATATTATTAAAATTGTATGATACTTCTTTCATAAATAATAATAATAATTTCATCAGGTGGTCTGGTTGCTATGAGACGAGCGTTATTAAGAAAATAATTCCTGTTTAAAACCATAAAAATAACTATTTATTATATGAGATGGAAAAATTCACAGTAACTCTGCCAGAAATTACTGAATCAGGAAAGCAAATAGAGTGTAGTTTACTACCAGAAAAATCGAAGAAGATATATCAGCAAACATATAAAAAATTTATTGATTACCGCACTGAGAATAACATTGCCTTTTTCAGAAAATGTACTATTGGTATATTTTTCTAAATTACGCAAAACTATGAAATCTTCTTCATTATGGTCAATATATGTGATGCTCAGAGTTACTTTAAATGATGATTAAGTCAACTACTTTCATAGAGAAGAACGTGGATATATCAAAATACCCCAAGCTGAGAGCATTTTTGAAACGTAAGAATGGCGGCTATACACCTAAAAAGTCAAACGTTTTTACAAGAGAACAAGTCAACGATTTTCTCGTTCAGGCATCCGATAACACATATTTGCTAATGAATGTAGTGAAGGTCTTAGGCATTGCAGGAGCATGCCGTTCTGATGAGTTATGCAAACTTACTTTGGACAACAAAAATTCGATGACATTATTGTAGTTACAATTCCATATTCTAAAAATGGTATGTCACGTACGTTTACAATTACTTCTCGTTTGGGTTCTGTTTCTCACCTAGAAATTCTCAGGAAATATATCATATTTTATTAAATTGGAAATTTTATATCGATTCTTTTCTCGGCAATCGAAAACATAAAATTGTCGAACAAACACAAAATTTAAAATTGAATATATTTGAAATAGACACAAACAGTGTGTGAATTACTGTAATGAATTTAAATGAAATATATTTATCATTAGTATAAGTTAAAATGTTAATGTAATTAACAAATTTTCACAATAAAACGTCTCGACTGTCAAAATTATGACAAAAAGTTGCATATTCATAAAACTATTTAAATGCACTCATGTAGTACAATTATGTTATAAAGAACAGTAAAGAACCATATTACAATAATAAATGTCAATTATAAGTTCAGGCATGAGTACATTTAATAATATAGCGAAATTTTGACAAGTCATCGACGGATGACGAAGGTTTTTCACTTGTAATATTGATTCATGCAATAAAACTGGTATGTAAACAAAGCATAGTATACCTGTAACCAGAATGTATGTGTGGAAATAAACCTATGCATCTGTGAAAACTTTTATGTATCATATAAATGTTGACATTATTTGTTGTTCCGTTAGAATTTGTAAATTGTTAATTGTAAAAGTGTATTAGGACTGCAAAATCATATGTGCAGAATGTAAAAGACCCTCATAACTTCATAAACTGTGTTTAAACTCCAACCGAAGTTCAAATTGTTGTGCAGACTTTATAATACTTGATGGAACGGAGTACTTTGAAACTTTTTTCCGTTTACATCTAAAAAACGAGTAAAGACTGTATGAAAGGTGTTAAAAAGGTTGTACTAAAGACAGTGAAAGGACAGACATGCTGAGAATTAATCTATTCATCAAAATTTAGTTGAAATTTGTAAATAGAAGTAAAATTTTGTCATAACTTTTAACTTAACCTAGAAACGTGCAATTCGTGTCAAAAAATGCAAAAAATACAATGAAGCTGAAAATGTAAATTTCATGCATCATAATTCAGTGCAAAAGTCAGTATTTGCATAAATAAAATTTCAAAAATGTTTGATTATTGTTGCTATAGTGATTTTCACTTGTTTTTCACGTTTCTTAAAATTAATCTCCGGGCTCAAGGTAGCCAGTCTTCCATGTTTACCTGTAGCAGTAAAATTGCTAGATTGCTCCTAGAAAAAAACAATTGCTATCAATTAAAATCAACAAGTTAGTGAAAAAATTATACTTATCAAGCCATCTTGGTGGTCATATATCGTGAATAGATACAGCTGTCAGAAGTCTGAAAGTCACATTAGTAGAAGTGACAAAAGTTCAAAAAGTCATTCAACAACATCAACACAAGTAATTTTAAAACAACACATTGAAACAAGATTACCGAGCATAAATAAAATGTTTAAGTGAAATTTATAAAAAAAAAAATAGTGCAGTGCAGTTTCATCTGGAGGAATTCTTGTAAAAGAAACCTACAAGGAATATTGGGCAATCTCCGTGGCGAGACGTCATTTCAACGAGGAAAATTCAAAACAGTGCGACTACGTGAAGGAGAATTTACAGTGCAGCGAGGTTACATGCAAATTAAATAACCAACAATAAATCTACGATGTCGACAAATGGATAAACAAATTTGCAAATTTTAAAACTAAAGCGCTATATAAATTTCTACATTAAAAATTTCAATGCATTTATGTGTAATTAATGCACAATTCCATTGTCAATCAACTGAGCTACTTACAGTATAAAAAATTTATTATAGTCTGTAACAGTAGAATTTAGGAGGGAAATTTCTTGTTTAATTAATCTAGTATAAGGAGTATAACATTTGTAAATTGTAAAACAAACCCATGACCAGTAAAATCTTGTAATATATCGATATTTTGTAACTTAAACATATCTTTCATTTAGAGAAATTAGAGTAACAAATCAATATATAAAATTTTAATCAAAATAAAAATAAAATAAAAAAGGAACCCACACGCTGAGAGAGTCTCATAACAATATCAATAACAATAACATAAATATATATAAAGGCGTCCACAACATAATAATATCAAGATTAGATCGGAAATTAAAACTTAAATTTCACGCTTTTTTATGCGCCATCAAGCAGGTAGATGTTACAACCAACCAGTCGGCAAGAATATCTTTTCTACGATTCCTAATAAGATTGCACAGTTTTTGAAACTAGAACAGCCTGAAACATATACAGGCCATTCATTCCGATAAACATCGGCAACGTTACTGGTTAATACAGGAGTTGATGTATTAGCAATTAGGAGACATGGTGGGTGGAAATCAGCCACAATTGCAGAATGTTATGTTGCTGACAGTTTAAATAGAAAAAATAAATAGCTAATATGATTCTTTACAATGAAACTTCTGCAGGTTCTAGTAGTACGTCGCATCATGCTGTTTTAATGGATAAGTCAAATAATATTGAGCCTCCGGTGACTGAAATGGAGCGGTCAAACCATTTTGAGAAAAATGTGACAATTAGTAAACACGAGGGGGATAATTATCCAGACTTAAAGATGTTACTAAGTGTAATAATCGTACAATTACTATAAATATTCCTTCATAATAATTAATAAAATGTAATGTTCATCAAATATTCCTATTTATTTGTTCATAAAATATGCATTTATACCTAACTCTAAATCTCTTTTTTCCCTAGGAAGGTAAGTTACCTCACTTACTTTCCGTTGTCCATAGCAAATTCCACTTTTACGGTAAAATCCACTTACCTCCTTAAAACAATGTATTAATAGTCTATTTATTACAGTGGGAGCAGATAAACAATATTTCGAAGCAGCTTTTGAAAAAATAATTTTCGATATACAGTTGCGAAGTCATTTTTGCCCTCTCGAATGGTTGTTTTATTCCATGGCGCTCAAAAAGATTCTGCCTTCTTGGATACAGAAGTTCTACTTCTCAATTTAGACGCAAAAAATAACTGCTTACGTCTAATATTTGAAGATACAGTACAGCCTTTAGAAAAAAGATCAATTAATATTTATATTACGTATAGCCACATTTCCTTCGTGTTGTTCATCCATCAGATATTCCGTCAAATCATCCTTCACCTAAGACGCTACACCTTGTACGCCTTTTTTCCAAACAAAGTGTAATTACGCCCCCGAAACCTCCACTATTAATCATATGCAAACACCTTTGTGACCGAAACCAAATCCCCTCTAATAAGGGTTGACGGGATGACCCTCGAATCCTAGCGGGAAAATTCTTATCGGACGGGTGTAATCTACCCACTGCAGCGCGTGCCAAATAAAGATCCGTCTGGATTTAACTCCAATTAAAATTCCACCGGCTGAGTTTATTTAACATTTACATCCACATCGGGACGGCTAGTTTTGCATTAAATGTCCCGATAGTTGTACCTGAAATAATATCTCCGACGGATGGCTTTCCAAACGCATTTCAATTTGGAAATGAAGGGAGTCGAGCCTTGGTCGATTTGCGGGAAATTGAAATGAAATGTAGGGCTTTAACAAAGCGGGGGGGTTGTTGTGTCGCATAATCGGAGGCAGATTGGGAAGTCGTCTTTATTGTATGCGGGTTTAATATTGTGCAAAACCGTACTTATCTTATCAACTTCGACGTCACCTGTTACATAGGTGTTGTATAACAATGAAAAAGTAATATTAACGGTCGGTAAAAGGAAGCACAAAAAACAAGATCTTAGGGGGGAAATTTTGGAAGGAAACCTAAATAGTCGAAAATAAGTAGTTGAAGTGAGAACAGTGGGCAGAGAGGTAGCAAGACGATCGGCGGGCAGTGTGTCAAAGTAGTGAAAAGTTAATTGTTTAAAGTGTTATTAGTTAGCAGGTAATATTCTTTAAGTACTTTGTTGTTAATTGTTCTATATAATCTTATGATTGTGATGATTATAGATGTTTCATGATAATAATTCTTTGTAAGTTTAGCTTCCATTGCTTTATGCTCAAGGGCATATATTTTTCCAAGGTAAAATTGTTATAATTATACTTAAAGTTTGCCCATTATTTATTTCATGTTAAAAATATATGTATTGTCCTGATTGCCAGACATTACAATAACGACTTCTTTGTTTCACATCTAACTTGTTTTTGCCACGATTACGTTATACGTAAAATATAGATGTTTCATGATAATAATTCTGTATATGTTTAGCCTTCATTGTCTTACGCTCAGGGGCGTATATTTTTCTAAGATAAAATTGTTACAATTATTATTATAGATTGCTCATTATTTATTACATGTTAAAATATGTATATTGTCGTGACTGCCCAGATATTGCATTAACGACTTCTTTGTTTCACATTTAACTTGTTTTATCATGATTAGGTTGTTCTTTGATTTCTTGTGCTCACTTTATGTCATACGTCTATACGAGCCTTGTTGAGTTTACTAACATTTTCGCCCGTGCGGAACGAATCTGGATTAAGCTCGATTGCCTCCCGTATGGGACTCCAGTGTTATGAAGGATCTTCCGAAATCTCAACTATAGCTGGATTGCCTCCCGTATGGGACTCCAGTACCTTCCGGCTCTGCCGGCTAACTAACACCAAACCTCTTCAGTTTTACTTGGAAGTGTGTATGACTAATATGAGGTAACAGATGACATTTAGTGACACATTAAATGAGACAGGACTTATTTATCATTAGCAAAGGTTCTTAATTTATGCCTTTGGTTAGCGGTTGTTTTGTATTTATATTTGGGTGGTAAGAGCAACGATCGTGGGTTTCTCTGCCATGCTCTTTCCCCACAGGAGCTCTAGGTGAGCCTGGCACTCTTCTTTTATGTTTAATGGTTGTTAATGTTTTTATTGTTCTTTCTATTTGTCACATGTTTAATTTGAATTGTATGTAAATAAAGGTTAGGTGTATTTACTCTGCTTTTGTTTTATATAATTGAACCATACATCCCCTTATAAAGTTAGTATCCAGCGCCTTCCGGTCAATAAAAAAATAGATACACACAACGTAGGTAGTCCTTATGACGATCACATATTTTTGGCCACAACTACGTTTACTTATTTTTTTGTCGAACCAAGGGTTGTTATACTGCAATATAAAATTATTAAAGGCGCGTGTCTATTGCTAGGTACACACACAGAGCGCTATGTTAGCTATGTTCGTTACAGCCGTTTTTGTTGGATATCTACAGGGTGTTCCACCTAAGAGGGATCCTTCTGTAACTCTGAAACTGTAAAATTTATAAAAAAATGGTTTCTGTAAAAGTTGCTTGGAATCATGTAGGCCATGTATAGAAAATAATTTTAGCTTCACGGGGTGTTCCATTTCGCGTGTTCGCCACCTAACTTGTTATTTTAAATGGAACGCCCTGTATATTATTGCATTTTTGAATTCCTTGGTTAATATTAGGTAGAGTTTATTAAATGTACATTTAAAAATATTATGAATATACTTTTTCCGGTAAAAACTTTGAGAGAAATGAAAAAATAAAAAAACTGGATCACTCAAGGCGTAAAGATATCTTGCAGAAATAAAAGAAGTATGTATGTACAAAAAAGGAATCGCGAAATATCTACTGAAATATATAAATAGTATTGCAGTATTCTCAAAAAAGTCATATACACGGTAAAAACATGGGCACATATGTCATATATTGGGTCAACAAAAAACAAAGGAAAAGCCATTTGGAATTTGGTAAAAACTTTTAGGGGAACAAAAAGTAAAAACGACAATACAATATTAAAAAATATTGATATTGCTGAAAAAAATAAAATAAAAGTTTTGAATAATGTAAATAACTTCTTTGTAAATCAAGGCGATCAAGTCAATCACATTAATCATATTAATGTCGAAAAAGTCAATCAATTTTCCGATAACACCATATTTTTACTTCCGACCGACCCAAATGAGGTCTACAATGTAATTATGAGTTTAAAAAACACTAATTCTGTAGGGAAAGATGAAATACCAGTAAAATTACTTAAATTGACAACAGCTGAAATATCAATTCCACTAGCATACATAATTAATTTAGCATTAAAAACAGGATTTTTTCCTGAAAATCTTAAAATTGCCCATGTTAAGGCCGTGTATAAAAAAGGTGAAAAAAGTCTAAGGAACAACTATAGGCCTATTGCATTACTGTCAAATATAAGCAAAGTTTTTGAAAAAATAATCTATAACAGAGTATTACATTTTTTGGAGTGTCATAATCTGCTTACAGATGCACAAAACGGGTTTAGGAAAAATAAAACAACAACAAGGGCTATATATCAGGCATTGTGTGAAATTACAAGATTTTTAAATGAAAAAAAAAACAGTACCATGGCTGTATGCTTGGATTTATCCAATGTGTTTGATTCTGTGGATCATGACATTCTAAATAAAAAGATTCAAATGTATGGCATTCGAGGTGTTGCCTCAGAATTGATAAAATCTTACCTGCTGAATAGGAAGCAGTGTGTTGTAGAAACGGACGATACTGGTGCTCTCATAAAGTCAAACGTAGTATTAATAGAAAGGGGTGTACCTCAGGGGTCGATATTGTCATTTGTTGTATGTTTTATATACAAATGACATACCCTCAACAGTTGGTGTAAAAACTATTATGTATGCTGATGATACGTCTATAATAATCGGTAATAAAAATAAGGAATACCTAAAACAAATGGTGTCCGCCACATTAGATTCCCTGGGGGACTATTTCTATAAAAATAATTTAAAATTAAATAAAGAAAAAACACAAATAATCAACTTTACATACCAAAAGGAGGATAATGAGATTATACATACTACTGGCAATGACATCATAACATCTATGAATAGCACCTCCTTTTTGGGGGTAAAGATTGATTCACGTTTGAACTGGAAAACCCATGTAGACCATGTGGGTCAAAAGATCGCTAAATACTGTTATGCTCTAAAAGTAATAGCTCAAAATATTAATATTCCTACAGCATTTATAGCATACCATGCATTTGTTCAATCTCAAATCAAATATGGAATTGTCTTCTGGGGAAACTTTAGTGATGCTATCGATTTATTTGTACTACAAAAGAGATGTATTAGAAATATTCTAAACATGAAATAGACAGATAGCTGTAAACAAATTTTTATTGAAAAAAGAATACTTACCTTAGTGAGCTTATACATAGGATATGAAGTAATTATATTTGTTAAGCAAAATATAAACTTATTCGCAGATTTTAACTTATCTCACTTATATGATACCAGGAACAAAAATGCATTAATGACTGAAAATATAGTAAAATATAGTATCGTGTAAAGATATTAGGGTAAAATTAAATAAAATTCTTTTAGACAAAGCATATTATACATTAAAGATAATATATTATATTGATTTATTGTCATTATACTATGTATGTACATATATTTTTACTATTTTTTACTATATACAATTGACGAGTTCTACACCCTAAGGGTATTTTGTAATTATTATGCAAAGTGAACTAATAAAGATTTTACTTACTTACTTTTTACTTACTTACATGATGTTTGAAACTTACCGTTTTTGTTTTTGAAAAAAAATCATGATTTCAGCTCTCTAATTGTGGCTAGATAGCGTCTATACCTATAGAAACCTGTAGTTTTCACAGTTCGTTTTGGCATAAATTGCTCTATCTTGACATCTGTGAGCAAAACGTGTACGTTTTTCAGACTCGGAAATACTACATTTAATAATCTTTCTAGTCGAAAAACTTTTTTTTTCAAATGGAATGGCCCATATTAATTGTCATGGGTGAATGCAAAATTGAATGCCCTTTCGACTGATATAACGTCGTCCATACTTATTTTTAACAGTTTTCCAGAAAAATCAGGTTCTTTTCTAAAGTCCGAAAAAGTAGCTATGTAACAGCGTCAAGAAGGCCTAGCAAAACACTTTTCTCCCACATTTTATCAGGCCTGGGACTGACAGTGTCAATATTTACTGTCATGTTTAAAAAGTGGTTTGGCAAACAAAAGTAAACCACTAACAACAACTGAAACAAAACGCAAAACGAAACAAAGTGAAACACGGAACACAACAAGGAGAAGAATACTTAGACCGCTGATGAACCATGGGGACTTTCCAACCCTGTATCTTCCACGGTAGTTGGTGGTGTAACGTAAACTTTTATAAATCCCCATAAAAAGACGTCGCAACTTGTCATATTTGGACACCTTGAAGGCCAACTCACTGGTCCCCCGCGCCCAATCCATCTGTTGGAAAAGTTTCGTGTAAAAACTGACGAACTGCAGCGGTATTGTGAGGTGGAGCCCCAACATGTTGCATCCATGTTCTTCGAAGTGTAGCCAAAGGAATATCGCCTAACAAATCTTCTCGAATTTTATATCAGTCGAAAGGGCATTCAATTTTGCATGGCAATTAATACGGATCATTCCACTTGAAAAAAAAAGTTTACAAGATTATTAAATGTAGGTCTCAGTATTTCCGAGTTTCTAACTCTTACGGTTTAAACGCTATCTAGCCTCATTTAGAGAGCTGAAATCGTGATTTTTTTAAAAAACACTGATTATCTCGAAAATGGTCAGTTTTAAACACCATGTACATTTAATTAACTCTTCCTACCTATTATTAATCTTGTTCTGGAGTCAACAGTATAATGCGTTCTGAAATAAAATTATTATATTAACCTCAAAATTTTGTTTCTGTTATAAATGATCAATAATTCGACGAAATGCCAAGAGTTTATCTGTGAAAACAACTGATTGACTTGAAATATGTACGATTTTCTATTGAAGCAAAAGAAACACTAAAACAGTAGCACGAAAATAAACACGGTCGACGGACGCAACTGGAAAATGCACAAATGTCAATTTAGCGTCATCGGTCATAATGATTCGTTTACAACGAACAATGACAAACCGTTATGTCTACGCTCGAGATAATCCGATCGCTGATTGGTTGAATGTAAGGTCGTGAAAAATTACACCAATCATGAGCCGGTAAAACGAAATGTTGCATTTTAACGTTGTCTCGATCTTATTGTTTCAGTAATTTATAATTTTACCAGAATTTAATTGCCAACGCGAACGAAATAAAATTACTGTTCCCAACAAAATTAGTGGTCACGTGACTTGGAATCATTTATGAAGGCCCTGTATAGCAACTCAGCTTCTATAGCTAACAAACAACTCTGAAGGAAAGGAGTGACGGTTCAAGTTGCATTGCAAGGAAATCGCTTTATTTGAGTGAATTAAAATATAAAGTCAATAAAAAAGAAGGCTAAGTGAACAAATATTTTAGGAAATATCTAAAAGAAATCACTTGATACCAAGCGAACCTGGGGCTTCCCCATTAGCCGCCAACTCTTCCAGGGCAACGAGAAAGTTTCCGAACAATTTTAATTACCCAATAAGTTATTCTTTATTAAATTCCTGGGCCATTTACATCCGTCCTGAAATCGTTAATATTTTACCGAGTACACTTTCCTGCAAATAATCAGTTTACAGCTCGCCGGGCCTTTATCTCAGATTTCATAATTGAATCGGCGGTGTTTTTGTCATCCCTAAAGGCGGGGATCTGATGAACAAATTCGCTGTCATATCGTTTCGAGCTGAATCGTATAAATAAATTAAGAGAACGCCTCGTTTTCGAGACTCACGCGTGTCGCCGGGGAAAACTTCTGAATACTTTCGAATACAATGGAAAATGCTGTGCATGGATGGGGAAAAGGAATTTTATTTATATTAAAAGTAAAAGTTAGTAGCTGCCAACTCAATTGATTGTTCTTTTAAATGTTAAAGGTATATACATACAGGGTAGACCGACAAAAAAATATTAGGAACGTAACTAGTATTTTTCGCTACAAACTATAAAAGCAACAAATTTCTTTAATAGTTATTAAGTTTTTCCAATGAAAAGTAGCTTATTAAAAAAATAATATAAAGACAAAAGGTTGAAGAAGCAATAATAAGAAAGATACCATAGAGATATGAAATAAAACAATAGTAGTTTAAAATTTGTATGAATCTCTATTTAATGCCACTACGTATATTTAAAAATGAACTATTCTCACTTAAAAGCGGTTATAAATATTGAATGTTTAAGATAAAGTGGAGAAAAAAACTTCTAACGTCTACTTATAATTGAACTAAAGTATGAGAGAGAATCTATAAAAATTAAATTACAGTTTCCTGATGATATTTGTAATAGAAAAGTTATGCGAAAAAATTTTATCTGTGCGTTTTTTTTGTAAATTAAAGTTCATTTATTCAACGAAAATGAAGGGCGACCCTGTGTTATTTATTAAAAACTTTGGAAATGTTTTTATGCGACTCCAGATGCAACCTTATAATTTAAGTCGGTATAATCTAATATTAGTAATACTAAAACAAGGTTAGGTTACATTGTCAAAAAATTTGTGCAGTCAACTGATTTTGAATTTGTATTGAATTCATTATTCACTTAATTTATTAAATATTAAGCATCGTCCATCCACCCATCACTGTTAAAAAGTGAAATATTCCAGACAAAAGTTTGTTTGTTTTTTTTATTTTGTTTATTTTTATTTTAAAAATTACAACATCCAACAGTTTATACTAATTACAGGATGAGGTAACAATGAAAATACACTAAATCGCAGCAAATAAAATAACACACAAACAAGAACTAACCTAAAAACACTTTTTTAATACCGGCAATGGTTGTGTTAAATATATCAAGCCGGCTACTTATTAAATTGTAGTTAGTACAACACTGAAATAACGGAGACTTGCTCAAAACATTAGTTCGAGGGACAGGAAGATGGAACGTAGCAACAGAGCGTAACAAGAACCTAGGAATGTTTAACCCTAACTTTTGCAAAATGTCATCAAAAAATTTGGTCGCAAATTTATTTTTTTTTTAATTATTAGTTAGCTAGAAAGCCATTGAATTTAGAAACTTTTTGTCTATTGATATTTGTTTCGTAAAACGCAATGTTTTTGAGGAAAATGGCGAATCACGATATGCATTCGATCACATTTTAACATTTTTCTCGAAAACTACGTTTTACGAAAAAAAAAGTATAAAGAGACAAAAGTTTCCAAATGTAATTGCTTTCTAGTGGACTGATAATTTTTAAGAAATTTAAATATGCGACCAAATTTTTTTGGCTCCAAAGAGAAGGGGCCCACGAAAAATTGTCTTAAGGGGGTTCTCCGCCAAAAAACCTAGCACCATCAGATTTCATATGTCGTAAAACCCCTGTGTACCAAATTTCGTGAATCTCGTACAACAGCGTTCTGAGATATAAAAAAAAAGATTATTATTACGGGCGGATTTCAGGGGGCTGTAACTCCAAAAGAGGGGGCCACTTGGCAAAAATAAAAAATACGGGTCCCCTAAATTTGTCTTAAGAATCTGTGACCAAATTTTGTTGCATGAATTTCGGGACACTGTATAACAATTTTTCTTAAAACTGTAAGTTGTTCTAAAATTGTTCCTGGCGAGGTTTTTAAAAAAGTGAATATTTCCATTTTAATAAAACTTTAAGGATTTGTCTTCAAAATTAAAAAAAAAACAAGTCATTTTTTCCTCATTAAATACACTGTTGCATACCCCATACATTTTTTTTCCTGTTCGTTGCAGCTTTGTCCAACACCATTCCTCCATTTTACATTTTGTCTTCATACACGGCATTGTTCTTGGACAATATTTTAAAGCTCGTGGTATGCACTTAGAAGACTAAAAATATCCCATAAAATATTACATTTTTCGAATAGCAGCCACCGCTGAATCCCTCCAAGCGCATATTCCAAAGAGCTCCTTCGCAATTCCTGCCTTTGCGGCGGTTTCGCAGGAGTTCGCGCGCCAGTATCCGCGCGCCTCCATATCAGAACAGTCGAATGTCGACTGCTGTCCCATGGCCTACTAGTTCATCTCGTACGCAAAGCTCTGATATCACGGAAAAGTTTCCAACTCCTTCGAATTTTGTCTGCAACACAAAAGATTACTCTTTTACATTAATACTGAAGAGAGAGTCATAAAAATTAATAAAAAAAATTATAAAAATATATGAAAATTTGTGAAAAACTTCTAAGAAACTATTGAGTAATAATAATTGAGATTTTAAAGGAAAAATATATTCCAATAAAAGACAACTATTTGTTAAAGTTATGTTTCAAATAAGTTTTTGTCTTTTTTACAATTTCAGAAACAGAAAGTATTTTTAAAGTTATGTTTACATGAAACTTTAAGTTATTAAGAGTAGATTGAAAAATTAAGCAAAAATAGTGACTTTTAGTGTACAGAAACTGTAAGAAGAAGACAATATGTGTCCTGTGGGCAATTAGTGATTTACAAACTAATTTTGTTGCGTAAAAATCAGTGCCAAGTAGAAAAGAGAAAAATATACCGAAATGGGTAAGTTCTAATGTTACTGTTTCTTCTGTGATGTCAGAAAAGACATTTCATTATATTTTGTCACATTTTATTTTAGATTAGTGGCACTTTTGTTCTTTACCGAGGCGACGTAAGGAAAAATAAAAATATCATATCTGAAAAATAAGAATCGAATTCAAAAATAAATTTAATATGTAATGTAAAAATAAAACATAGTATTAATATTTATTTCAATTAAATGCAGTTGAATTTATGTTACAAGTTACTAGAAATAACAATTAAATTTGGGTAATTATTCGTTGCTATTAAATTATATACTGAAATATTATTTAAGAAAAAAAATAGAAAAAGTTGTTTCTACTTCTGTAGCTTGTGCGCAAAACTCAACAAGTCCAAAATTAAGAAAAATGAGTTGATATTAAAAATTAGTTCACAAAGGCGATCCGCAACTAGTCGGATAGTTTCGGAGCAAAAGTTAACTAGGTACTCTTTTATAATCCTATTAGGTAAATCGGACTTTGCAAATCCATTCTGTTTTTACCAAAAGTTCACATGTCGAAACCATTTTTTTTTGAGAAAACCCAAACATGTTGATAATATTGCTTTCTCATATCCTTACTATGAAAATGTATGGTACCTATATAATTTCTTGGGTTTAATATAAATTATTTTATAATTTCTCTCAAATCAGTTAAGTTTTGCGCGCAAGGTACAGACTTAACAAATTAACAGGAAAAGGTTAATATAAGCACGTATTGCAAATATTTTATTTTTGAGATCAAAAGCGTTAAAATTAAAAGAAATAATATTTATTTTTTCAAAGTGCTGAAACAATTTAATTTAAATTTTATATGTAACTCTACTTTTTGATTGACCACAAATGAATATGCATGTCACAATTTTTTTTATATGCAAGATAGAGTGGAGTGTATTTTCTGTGACAGAGCACTAAAATTTTGACAGAAATGTTTTCTTGCTGCATATCACTTGGTTGCACCGTTTTTGGTATAGAGTGGTAAACAATAATACCAACTACATATAGGATTTATTGTCAGAAGCATCATATCAAGATATTTTTGAGTGATAATAATAATTCAAGCACTTCATCCGTTATTGACACGTTTCCTGAATTTGTTGAGACGTTTGTAAGTGGCATTTTTATTAAAGACCAAATTAAAATTTGAACAATTTTTAAAATTTATTGAAGCAATAGAATTCTTTAGATGCTATTAGTCCAGTCAAGTTAGTCATAGAAATAGTGGTCAAATAACGAAAATTCCGACAGAGCTAAATTTTGGTGGAGACCTTGGGTACACCATTAGAAATAAAGTGTCAAAAGTCCCCATCGATCCCATGTGTGCTAAAAAAGTTATTCTGGGTCAAAAGTCAAAATTTGAAGTTTTTTGGATTTTTTTCGAAAACGGTAACTTTTATCAAAAATCTAGTTCTGATAAAAATTATAGACCTTAAAATTGTCTACAAAAATGGTTCTTACACTTTTTTCTCTAAGAATTACCATTTCTGAGATATCGCGATTCTAAAAGTTGAAGGAGTCAAGTTCTACATGATATGCGCATATATGCCACGTATATACATAGTCAGGCACTTAATACAAGTAAAAATGCCTATTTGTGTCTCTTATATGTATAAACTATACCATTCTCAGAATATACACTCAAACTGAAACTGAAACTGAAACTCAGTCCTTTAGTCAATCCCCTCTACCCGCATGGCCTTGATCTGGCTACTCTATTGTAAAAACTTTTTTAAAAAATACACGAAACAAGAAACAAGTACAATTATCTTGTCTTCCTCCAACATCGGCTTCTGTAATCAATACTTGTATCGAGTATACTATCAAGTTCAGACATGGCTATTCAATCAACTGAACCCAGAAGACTGGGGTTGGAAATTAACAGATAATACTTTGGAACCGATTCAAACTTTACTCCCACCTGCTCCGGAAAAACACCTACACATTTTTTGCAATTGCAACAAAGGTTGTAGTGCTAAATGTGGCTGTAGAAGAGTAGGGTTACTGTGTTCTCCAGCGTGCAATAATTGCCAAAGCCAGTCTTGCTCAAATGTCCAATTGAACACAACAGACGAAGATTCATGTGATTTCGATGAAGAGACAGCTGATTCATCTTCGTTTGAACAATTTATGAACATCCAGCAAGAAGAGGAAGAAGAAGAAGAAATCGAAGAAGACATGACTGTTGAAGTCGCCTTTGAAGAATATTAATCAGATTAAAATATCAAAAGAAATTAGAAGTACAGTTAAAGTCAATAACCAATATCAATATCAATAATCATCATGCAGTTAAAAGAGTATTGTCCCTGAAAATTCCATCATAACAGTTCGTGGAGTAGGCCTACCGGGTAAACCACGTTAAAAAAAAAACAAATAACGTGCCAAAGTACACTACCTCACAGGTGGTGTGGAACGTGACTCCTTCAACTATTAGAATCGCTATATCACAGGAATGGTGATTCTTAGAAAAAAAAGTATAAGGACCATTTTTGTAAATAATTTTAAGATCTATAATTTGTCAGGGCTACTTTTTTGATAAAACCTACCGTTTTCGAAAAAAAATCCAAAAAACCTCAAATTTTGACCTTTGACCCCGAATAACTTTTTTAGCACACATGGGATAGATGGGGACTTTTGACACTTTATTTTTAATGGTGTACCCAAGGTCTCCACCAAAATTTAGCTCTGTCGGAATTTTCGTTATTTGAAATGTCTATTTTTACCAGACTATATAGTTGATGCACATTTTGTAATAACATTCTGGGCTGCGATATCACTTTTTGTCACCGTAGAATTTCCTCGAGAATTTCAATGTAAAATGTTTAAAAATTGATTTTTATTTTCCACAGCGTCTTCGATACGTTCATCAGTTACAGAGGACGAACACCATCCACCGTACATTTTAAGGCCTAATCTATTTCTCTATCTATTTCTTAGTTTGCGGAATAGTGGCAGAACTCCTTCGAAATGCGTGTTACTGGACCCACTACTGGGTTCGTGATCTTCCCATTTCGCATTGCAAAGAATAAGTGACCTGACTTTGTCTGTTTTAGTCATAATGATAGATATTTTTGTATAAAATTCATAAAATTAGCCGTTTCGTTTCCTTAATTTGTTATTGTAAACGTTCGTGATATGCGATCGGGAATATTTACTATTACAAACGGACCTTTACCTTCAATGTCATTTATTTTCATATTATAGGTAACCAAAGCGAAAACTTTTCATGTACGACTTGTTTGTTTTATACAGGATGTTACAAAAAATCAAGTCCCAAATCAGAATCTTACAGGAGTGAAAAAAAAAATAGAATAAAACGCCGCTTTATCTAAAAAAATATTTGCAAAGCATAGGCTTCCTCAAAAAAAATAAAAGGTCCATGGGTGCTGCAACCCCCCTCATCTCCGTTTGTCTTTTTATATTTTAAACCAAAATTACACAAAACAGTGTGCCGATCAATACATGTGCTAAATTTCAAATAAATATCTCGATAATCACCGGAGTTACCAATAAAAATCAATTTTTTAATTTTAATTTTGACACCCCCTATTTTGAAAATGGGTCTCCGAAATGAAAAGTGACATAAGAAAAGTCCCATTATTTTAGTCCAAAGGACATGTGGTTGACCTACTAATTTGTAACACCCTGTATCTCGAAAATACGTAAATTTGGTAAACTATTATAGTTACAAACTTCAGCGTATACTGCCTTTAAGGCCTTATATCTTTAAGAAAGGAAATAATTCTGGAGAGTAATGTCCACTAGTAGTATTATATCAACATATAAAAAATATATATATATATATATGAAACAGCCTAGACAAACTATTTGTTAGAACCAAAACTTTTTCCATGTAATAATTTTTTATGAATTTGTGGAGCGCTTCATTTATTTTCCTTGCTCCAGTCAAATACGTCAAACCGTCAAGATTTACTGTCATTTCTCATGAAACACCAGAGAAAAGAAACCGATAAAAAACTGAATTGAACAATCTTTCATTTTTCTCATTTTCGTCCATGATTTAAAGCCGAGTTGCATAAACTGTATTTAGACATTTTAATTACCATTTGGAAATAGCATTTCCAATCTAATTTCCCGTCAATTATCAAAGTTAAATTAACTTTTAACACAGACACCACTGACTGATACAACCAAATATAAACATTTATTTCGCCCATTAACCCAGAGAGTATAAAATGTCTATCTGCTTGCACCTCAAATATTTATTTTACCTCTAAACTTGCTCGAACATAATTTTCCATATAATTTCACATCTCATTCGATGCTGAACCATTTAGTTTTATAGTTTTGCGGTTATGTCTGTCTGCATAAGAATAATAATGCTAGAGAGGATGTGCTAAATCAAAGCCCTATCAAAACGTGAGATATGATTATGGAAGACATAATGTATATAAACGTATTTCAGCGTTTGATGAAACGCGAGAGGACTTGCGGTGCGGTAAACGCAGGATTGTGTTTATTCTAATTATGTACAGGGTGACCACTTTATGGATGTCTGTCTCAGACTGACGGTATTATTGGTAAATATTGAAACAATTTTTTCATATGCGGAATTTTCGACTGTTTCATTGGTTTTCCCCATTAACGCATGATTCAAAGAGTTAACGTATAGTACACTCTACATCTCATGTTTTCACATATCACTGACCAGATGAAGTTGACTGAACTGTACCAATACTTATGCAATTGAACATTGGATATAAAAAGATTGTTTATTATTTTTCAGAATATTTGGGTGGTATTCATTTATTAATATACAGTATTAACTTGCTACATTTCAATTAAATACAGATAATATCTTATCAATTGCAAATTAAATGATACTTTACGTATTCATTTTGGTATTTTATTAGGGAAATAATTAGTAATATGTTTATGATAATACTTTTTTCTTCTGCTATATAATTTAGTTCTATTTTTGGATACCTTGCCATACTGCTAATTGGAAACTAATAAAAATTTGTAAATAAACTCCTGCGCACAACAATTAGTAAGATATTGTGTTACCAACCTTTTTTTGTTTACTTTGAAATCTCTCTTTGAGAAAAGGCGATTTTCAACAGTCATTTGTTTTCGTGTAATGACGTCATCGACAATTTTTTTAAATAGCAACCCCCTATTTTTTTTTCTTGATTCTGAAAGATCGTTTCATTGTCGATCTGACAGTATTAAAATGTTGCCATGTTGTTACATAGGAAAGTTTTCGAGTAAATGACGATTGAATGTTAGAAAACCCAAATCAATTAAAATAAAGCAAAAACGTTATCAAATTTAGTTTTTCGAAATGCCTGAAGTTTTTTATGGATCACGTAGGCATAAATCTTTACAAAGTGTCACTGTCATACCGACTTTCTAAGTATTGTAAGCGATATAAAAATTATAGTTGAATTTATATTATTTAGTATTATGACACATTTAACTGTCACACAAAGAATTGAAATTTTAATTCTTATCGGATGCGGGGATAAGTCTAGAACGCAGCAGGAAGTTTGCGATTTATTTAATGAAAAACATCCAGATCGCCGTATCAGCCAATCAACAGTCAGTAAGATAGAATCTAAATTTAGAGAAACTGGCAATTTTGTAGAAAATTTATTGAATTGTATTTGCTTGACGTAGGAATTGTTATTTTTTTAATGAATAAAATTTACGTTTTAATGAATAAAATTTACGTTTTCACAAATATGTCAACCTGTGACAGAAATCCTAGAATTTTGACGGATATTTCGTTGATATTTCTAATAGCTGTTTTACACTGACCATTTATTGATCAATTAATTCATGAAGTCGCTTCATCAGGAAATTGGACAAGTTTAATGCACCAAATCTGCTGTCAAATAACTTCATGAATTCATTCATCAAGTTCTTGACGAATTAGAGCATGTTCTCAATTTCTTTGGGAATTGTGTGTCGTCGTACTAGTTTTGCATTGTTTTTACTGATTCGTTACTTCCAAAAACTAATATTTATATAATATGTTTCAGAACGGTACCGCTGTTGTATCACTACAATTATGAGTGGAAAGATGACATTTTCGAAATATATTTGCTTCTTTAATTCATTGGTAGAACTGATTCATACGTCAAAAAACTTGACGAAGTCTGTAGCAGTGTAAAACCACACTGTTTACCAATAAATTCGTGAATTAATTCATGAAGAACTTCGTCAATTTATTCATGAATAAATCAATGTAAAACAGCTATAACAAAAATAATACTGCGATTTTGTTAAAAAACAATTTTGAGTTATTTCTTATAATTAAAATAGACCTATGAAATACTTTAATAAATAAAAAATACTCGAAAATGAAGCATTCTGCGATGTTTATATGAAATTTTTCTTGGAATGCATTTCCATCGACTGTTGACTGCAAAAATTTGACTCACCCTGTATATTTCTTGGTATCAAAATATAAAGCACTTACTTTGCCAACAACATTTTTGTTAAAATTGTATTTCGCCTGCCTTTCTCAAAGTCGGGACCACTCTATTGCGTTGCTGTAATATTACATAAATTTTGTTGCTTATGAGTTTTCTACGTCTGTTAGAATTTCTACAAAGTAATGATATGATTTCCCCAGCTTTGATAAGCGTATGTGAAATGAAAAATATATTTCATTTCGTACGAAGGTAAGGTGTGTAGGCACAAATCTGATTTTCAGTATATTAAAATTATGTTTCTGGAATCCATAGAATGGCGTCTCCTCACATTCTCAACTGAATCGCAATAAAATGTACAGGCGTTTCGTGCGAAGCGAAATAAAGGTTTTCAGCTCAAATCTTTGACAGTTACGATGTAACGGGAAAATGTACTCCTGAAATTGTGGACTGCATAAAAAATATTGTCTGTAACTTACAATAAAATAAATCAAAACAGTTCAAAGAACAAAAGTTTTTTGCTACATTTTATTGTGAATTTCGTCCTGCCACAATTGATTCAAATTCAGTGGCGTTTCCACTTATTTAGTTGTTCTTCATATTGTATCTGGTTAGCCTAGAGATTTACTTTGAACTTTGGGGACCCAAATATAATTTATATTCGAGATAACTTCTGTATAAATTCATCCTTGGTCATAGTTCTATTAGACCGGTGATAAATCATTTGGAACATCGCACCAGCAGGTCCTATCTCGTTTTACATATAGAGATACTCATTCGAAATGAAGCTTCTACTGATCCAAAATAAAACTGTTGGATTACATTGAAATTATAAACAAAAAAATCACTTCTGGAAAACGGTAATAATATATTGATAATTTAAATCTGTTTCCTAAGTGTCACCACTGTTGTTAATTTAAACGAAAAAGACATTGTATGAAAAACACTAAAATATGTATAAAAAATAGCTTACCTTCTCAAAAAAATACGCTAGCATTACACTTTCGTTAGTTCTTAGTGCGTTTTTTTTGTCATCCTCCGCTTACAAAATATTTTATGTACAAGGTGATTCACAACTTATCTAATTTGGAAATAGATGCGGCATGAGAAATGGAGTAAATATCGTAAAAAAATTTTTTGTAAAATCCTTATTGGATCCTCCTTATCCTTATTGGGGAAAATTATTGAAGTTGTAGTACTTTCAACCATTACATAGCTGGACAACTGTAGTCTGTGTGTGGCACTGGTTCATCACCAAATAGCCAGTCTTTGTCATGTTCTGCTTATTAATTCATTTGATTAACTGAATTTTTATATTATGCCCATATAATGAAATAAGGAAAAAACGGATTCTTAATTAAAATAGTATGGAAATGGAACACTAAGAGCTAAACTTTACAAGATACCACATGCCCGATAATTTATATTTTCTTTCTTGTCTGACAATGATTAATAAATACTATAATTCCGTACTTATTTATATTTATTACTATCTACTTAACTGTGATATTAAACCCAGATTTAGTAACAGTTACATAACAATTACAATAACAATAATAATAGTACAAAAGGAAAATTAAATAAAAATAGCAATTTTCTCATGGCACATATATTTTATTTTTGAGCAAGTAGTAATGAATTATTGAAAAGGATTTTCCTAGAAAACGGTTCATGCTATTAAAATCTAACAAGAGTAACTTTTTTATGCAAAATATGATAAATTTTCATATTTTCGGTTCAAGAAGTAAAAAAAATTGCGAACAAAAAAAATTTGCTCTATGATCTTACATTTTCTTAGGCCCCTGTAGCAAATTTTGATTTGTATATTATGCTGATTATTAAGCTTATAAATAGCAATACAACCCCAAAATTTCGTGATTTAATATTAAACCGTTTTGAAGTTATGAAATAAAAACTGTTTCCTGAGTTACCCCTTCAAGGGGTTGTATCTCCCTTGGGGGCCGCCACTGACAAAAACTCTACTAAGGTTTTCATCATATTTCGACATTTTTTTAAATACTTTCCAATTTTGAGTACTTTCGTTAACACCTTGTACAACTTAGAATCAGTTCGACTCACAAAAATGAAACTTAACTATTATTTTATAGATAAACAATGCTATGTCAGTTTACTAGGTTACGGAAATCCCACACAAGTACCTACTATCAAATTTTTTAAATTTCTAAGTTTGTAATGCTTTTATATCTATAGCTATTTGCTTATAATTACTTACTAACACAAAACGCGACAAAATAATAATAAACAAATCTCATATGAAAAGCAGTTTTACTAAACCTATATTCAATTAGTAAAACTGTTTTTTTAAACTTTTTTAATATACTAATTTTTCTAGATCAAAATAGTCTTTTTCGCCCTTTCAGGTAATTTGACAAATTTCCTGAATTTGTTGAAACATTTGTAAGTGACGTTTAGAAATTAGCGGTAAGGGATTGTGTGAAGTGTAGGTACGGTTAATAATTTTATATATATTTTTTTTCGAAAACTGGTTTCGACAGCGAAAAACTAAATTCGGATTCGTATTCAGCAACCTCGAAAATAGGGGAATAGGAAGAATTTTGTGAGAATTTGAATAAATAATCAAACGCTTTTAATAGGGTGTTAAATTTTCACTTATTCGATAAGATACTATAATCCTATTGTTCTAACTGGCTATAGTCTGTTTAGAAATGAAAGAGAGTAATAAAAGCTTATTATGTATGCAAATCGTAAATAAATGTAGTACTGGTGCTTATATTCAATATTTTTATATTATGTATTATCGGTATAGGATGAGGTGTACTTTTAAAAAAACTTTGTGCGATCGGACTGTACTAAATTGTAGCAGGTAGCTAAAATTTAATCCCCGACAATCCGTCTTTGTCTATGCCGCTTCAATTTCTCGGTCCATTTCTCTTATAAGTAAACAATATAAAAACAGCATTTCAAAACATGAGGCTACTTTAAGCATCATAACCGGGTTAAGAGGGTTTTTAGTAATTCAAATAAAATTATTCAATATTATTATCAAAATATTTATTTAAATTTAATGAATAGACTTTTATTCCACACAAAAATATATGTATTTTGAAAATTCAAATTATGGTGAGTAAATGTAGTGTTGTATAAATGTACAATAAAGAAAATAAAAAAGTAGGTATATTAAAATTCATCCTCTGAATATTCTGATGAATTATCTTCGTCTCCTAGATTGATAACGATAGGTTCCACAGTAACGTCAATTAAATTATCGAGTTCCCACATTTTCTCCTCTTCTTTTTGTACATGATGTATACATCTTTGCCAGTTATCTGCAGTTACTCGTTCCAAGGAATTTTTTAACAAAATTTTCACGTCACTTAATTTAAACGTCGTATTATTTCGCGCTACATCTCCTTTTACCTGCGCCCAGACTAATTCGATTGGGTTAAGTTCACAGTGATAAGGTGGTAACCGTAGTACCGTTATTTGGCGATTTGTTGCCATTTCATCGATAACATATTTTTTCTGATCTTTATTAAGATTGACAAGTGTCAAAAGTTCCTTTTTCACCATATTTGTTTCAAAAGAAATGTTTTTTCCGGATAACCATTGAATTATATCGGCTTTCCTCCAAGCAGTCGTAGGCGTCCGCTCGGTCTGCCGTGAATGGTAACTGGCATTATCCATGACAATTACAGACCCCGGAGGAATAAGATCCAACATCTGTGTAAAATACTCTTCGAAAACATCTGCGTTCATGTCTTCGTGATAGTCACCTGTATTTTTAGATTCAAATAAAAGTAAACCGCCATCTACAAAACCACTGGCACTACCTATATGTGTCACTATTAATCTTCGCCCTTTACCTGAAGGTGCCTTGAACCCTGTTGAAAGTCCATCCAAAAATGCTTGTCGAAAACTTTTTACATTTTTATCTTGCCATACTTTTGTTACAGTATATCCCTCGTTGACCCAAGTTTCGTCTAGATAATAAATATTCCTCCCTTCGTCACGGAATTTTCTAATTGATCTTAAGTAGGATCTTCGCCAACAAATAATTTCATCTTTATCGATAAGAACTGACTTCCTGTTCTGCTTTTCCCAGCAAAAATTCAACTCTCGTAAGACGGCCCATAATTTGCTTCTACTGATTTTTGGCAAATCGTTGTCCTCTGAAAGTTCACTTAAAATTTTGTTTAGCGTTGGTATTTCTTTTTTAAAATAAAATGAGTGTACTTTTCTGCGAATGACATTTTTGAAGAAATCATCTATAACGACTTTTGACCTCCCTGTAGATGATTTTGGGGGATTTACAGTATCTTGTTCATTTTTTGTTTCCTTTAAAAGTCTGTAGATAGTCGATTTTCCAATCCCTGTCATTTTTGTTAGCATTAGTGTTACCCGATAATTACCTGAAACGAAATATTACCACGCCCATGGCCGGTTCTTATCTCGGGGTTTTATTACTCTCTTTCATTTCCAAACAGACTATAGGAATAAACAAATCAATAAACCAAAAACCAATACTACTAAATACTTACGCTTTACAGTTATTTAAATATCTTCATTATGCACAAAATGCAAATTATAATATCGTTTTTTGTCCCTGCAAACCCATTCATTTCCCTTATTTAAAGGGAAACGCTGCAAAGCGCGTCATCAAATTTTTACGAGGCAATTTGTACAATTTTTACTGCCTGTTTACAACGCAGTCATATGTGGCCCAGAGTATTATGAAAATGAAAACGAATTGTCATTTTAGCACAAGCACAATGGCCTGCGGATGCCGTTTCAGCGATATTCTGAATTCCGTATTCAAATAAAAGAAACCGCCATTACGTGTTTGACGACGTAAAGCTGTGGTCAATTTAAAAAATGTAGGGGAACCAACATTTTTGGAAGTGACTAAGCTACCGGCAACGGATGGATACAATACTTCGATGTCTGCATATATCCTTTAATCTTGTCTTTCCATCTTCAGGTAATTTGAATGAAGAAACAGAAACGCTTCAGCAATAATATTCTCTATTATCATTTATATATCACAAATTTCATTTCAATTCCACCAAATAAATGAATAATAATCAGCAATTGCTCAAATGAAAAGAACTGAATCAAGATTTATATTAGATTTAAAAATAAAATATAAATCATAAATACATTTTAACTTTGACCAGGTAAATAATTTGAGTTTAGTAGAAACAGAATTGTATAACTCATAAATATCAAATTGATGGCATATCTCAAAAGATAATAATATCTAATCATACCTAATTTAATATTAGATTAATCTAAATGTTATTTCATTCCACACGTATGAGGGTTTATGTGTAAAAACTAACAACAAATGTGCTAACATTTCCTAATTCTACTAATTATTTGCATAAGCACGTATTTCTAATTCCTTTGAGCATGATTGGAAAAATCTACATAAAAACAATCCATATAATTGTGCAGAACAATTGAATTGAGAAAATACTAATCTCACATAACACTTTCTTAATACCAATATTCAGATATATTCAATTTAGATACTTAACAGTGATATCTAAAAGTGTTCTCCAAAATAACACCCAAATTTTAGGAGTTTGCCAACATTAGCATTATCATTTTCAAAGCAGTTAGGTACTGCTTATTGCATATAGATTAAATAATAAGGATCCCAAAATTGATCCTTGAGGAACTCCGCCCCATGAAAGTCTCCCTTGAGGCTCAGCTTTGCTCTTGCTTTAACTGAATTGGCTCAGATCGGTAGGTCTTAGATAATCGTAGACTTTTGCTATCTAAACTAATTGAGTTTTACAAAACCAATAATACTGGGTTATTAACAGTGTCAAAGGTCTTGAAATGAAACAGTACTAAGACGTCACCAAATCTCTATCTGCGGCCCTAATTATTTCATGATATCCATGGAATTCATGATATTCAACAGAGCTGTACAACAACCGAACTAAAACCAAAAATCGTATTGCTCAAAGAATAAATTTTCCGTATCAATATAACTACAAAGCTGTTTTTCCATGATTTTCTCTACTGCTTCCAATACACAGGACAAGATGTTTAGACCTTGGTCTTTATAAACTTTAGAACTATTTATCTCTGGTAAAGGTACTACCAAAGCCTCCTTGAAAGAGGAATACCATACTTCTATAAAATTTATACTAAAGCTATTGCTACCAACTGCATAAGCTTCATTGACATTTATTATTTACCCAAAAAAATATATAATAGGTCATTCTTAGTACGTATGCTGTTTGTTCGGGATACTCTCAACAATATACTTAATCATTAATATTATCTGAAGTAATGCCGATAATATTAGAGATAAGAAGAAATATAAATATCTCTTTTGTTGTTCAATAAATTAGCAAATTTAACTTCTTCCAAATTCCTTTGGTAGAACAATTAACTGTTTATTTCTTAATTAAAAAAACAAATTGTTAACATTTGTAAATACATAATCGTAACTGAGCAGATATTTTATTGAGCTCCCGAAAAGTTAAAAATGAAAGAAAATTTAATTCAAAAGTTCATTTACATGAAAACTATCAGAAGTAGCCCCACATAATATGGTATTGTTGGAAAGGTAATTCTAGCTGCTTTTCATATTAGCTAATAAAAATAGGCCATTCCATTTAAAAATTTTTAGTAATTTTTGAATTTGCAAACCTCGATCACTTTGTATAATTAAGAATAATGACTTCTGTGGTTTCTAAGATACTACAAGGCTACCAATGATTGCCACAGATTCGTTAAAACTATATCATACTGAGTGTTTACAAATGGCTGCGCCGGACTCTGTTTTCGGATATATGAGCTTCTACTAGAAAAACGGCGCGTCGAAATACCCATAAAACCTATATTATTTTACTGCATTTTGATAGGGCTGTCCAGAAATGCAAAAATATACAGGGTGGTCTATTTAAAAAAATGCAAGTTTGTGTCAACACTGTGTATATGATTAGTACAAAAGAATGAAAATAATTTCAAAATGTGCTCCCTATAGATAAATTTCATTTTGATATCTTTTCAGGCGTAGGAGTTATCCTCCGTCCACAAACTAATGACGCACCCGGTATATTTGAATACTGTAAAAGTTGTGTAACTTTTGGAAAATAGCAAAATGCTGTTATGACGGTTATGAAATGATTTTATATTAACTACATCGGTAGGACAATCATAGACCCTATAGATATCGAAACATTCTGCTTAGGACTCTATAAAGAGAGAGATAGAGAGAGTGAAATAAGATATATTTCTCTAATAACCTATTTCCCAACTCACGTACCAACCTATTTACTATAATGGCAACATTACTGTCCTGCTCATAAATCGACATGAAATAAAACCCATCATTCTTCCCAAAAGCAATATCTGGCGATTTGACAGGCGATTCCTTGGTTTAACAATTCATTCATAAATATTTTATAATAATGAAGCAATCGTCTTGTCTCCCTTACATACTCTTACGGCTGGTTGTCTACTCTCGAATTCAGACCACAGACAAAATAGCTATCGCCCAAGCTATATTGTCTGTGTTCAGACTAAGGTACTACTGCAATAAAAACTAAGAGGTAACGAGCTCGATATGTAAACATTAAAACCACAAATCCGTCAAGTTGTAAAACAACCAAAGTTTTTCTTGGGTCTGGCGGCTGGATTACATTAGATTCCCTAAAAAACTTAACTCGTTAAATTCGGGCGAACATTACTTAAAGCAAACTTACAAAAAAAAACACCTGTGTAAAGTAATCTTTTTAGAGCTGCATAATGACTTTTCAGCTTGATGAATGTCTCTGTTCTTGGCCACCCCGGTCCCGAAGTTTTTTATTCGCGAACCCCAAGTTTTATTAATAAAAAGTAATTTTGGTGGGTGTAATTTAGTCTTCTCGGTAAACTTTTCGCATCCGAAACGCGACCGGGTACATAAATCAATTAGATTATGCCGCGAGAGGATCGAGAGGAAATAGTTTTCCCACAATTTCCCCAGAAGTGCTGCTTTCCGACTGTTTTCATCTCTGGCCTAGTGCCTGCTGATGACATTAATTTCCTATGACAATTCGTACGTGCGAGATTATTTGGCTCGGCTGTAAATAGGATGGATACTTGCCAGAGGCTGTTCCAGCAAAGATAACTGCTTTATCAACAGATTGTAATCACGGAAGGGCACAATGTTCTATTAATATTAATATTCCGGAGGTTTTTGGTATTGAAGAGTTGGAAATGGTAAGCATTGTTTCATCATACGTCTCTTTGGTTTTTAGAAAATGAAAGTTTATAAACAGTTTGATTTCAAAAAGTGGTATACTCAAAAGATAGTTAAAAAACGTATGAAAACGTATTACTGGATTATTTTGAATATAGAGTCATGAAACTCAACGGAAAATACGTTAAAAATCAAATTTTTTTAAATATCCTAAAGGCTTTGCAAGCCCCAAAGGATAATACAACGAAATATGAAGCTCGTTGCTAACATAAAACGGCAGAAATAAATTTAAAATATCAACATGCAAATGGATGTTAGTCGACAGAGGCAACAACTGTGTACCATTCCCAACATCAATTTGCTGTAATGTATGGATTGGAATTATCGATGACCATGTATTAGGACCTGTTGAGCTGCAGTCGCGTTTAAATGATATTCAGTAGGTATTAAAATTTATTTAGAACTATTAGAAGATGTGTCTTTGAATATTAGAAACTATGGTTTACGCATGACTGTGCACCACCATATCTCAGACTGAGTGGCAGTTCCTCAGTAACTAGTTTGATGGGCATGGATTGAACGTGGACAAGATGCATCTGATAAGAAAATGGCGGATAATTTTAATATATATTTATACATTTACATTTTATTTATTTATTTATTTGTGTACAAACTTTATAATACATTTATATTTAATATTTGTTGCTTCCTGTATTTTTTATTTAAAAATTTTTTAAATAATTTTATTTTAAATATCTGTTCATTGTAAAATACGGAAGCAAATTAATTAATGTAAGGTTTATTATCTGACTATTAAAAGATCAAATTTGATGATTTGTAAGAATTTAAGAAACATTGTTAATTTTTTTTTTGTTAAACGTTTTTTTGTTGTCAGTATTTTTTTATTCTTAAACGTTAACAAATACTGACACTCAGAAAATATGTAATTTCATTAAATAGCCTGTGATAAATTAAATTATTATGAAACCATAGTAGTATATTTCAACATCGAATACCTACTTCGATCACATAGATGAAATTGAATATTTTTTCTTCAAATTTAAAAAATAGGATAGCATGACTTCTTCATTTATTGTCATTACTCGCCGTTTTTCCCTCCATTTGATAAATTCGGCGAAAACTTTTTCGTTATGTTCCCTGGATTTCGCTGGCAATAAATGGAAAATTGCTTCTTGAGCTTCTTCAAAAACATACACAGGATGACAGTTATTTTCTTGCATTTTTACCAAATTCAGGTAGAACTATTTATTAAATAATTTATAATAATCTTTTTTATTAAATTCCAGTAATTCTGACTCCACAAATATGATTGTGATGTGATTATGGATAAAACGTTTAGTCCACAGTACAGGCCCCCTCTGGAAAGTTGATTACCACATACTTTATAACTTCTGAGGGGCTTCGTTTTGACGAGTCTACCACATTTTTCCTCTGCGACTTTTCTCGATTCCTCCGCTTTTCCACTCGGAAAAGTCCAAAAACATGACAATTTCCCGGGGTCTTGAAAAGTCAAGACCACATCTTTTATTTTTAGCTTAAGTAACTGGAAATTTTGTTGCAAATGCCGATTTAAATTTGTCCGACAGAAATTCTTCCGACATTGACGTGTCTACCGGTCGAAACATGCCAAAATAACAGGGTTTTGAAAATCAATTACCACATAGGTAATTTTTAGTAAAATTAATTGTAAATAATTAATTTAGTCAAAAAGTATCGTTGTCCGACAAATTTCAAGCCGCGTTTTTTCAGTTCGACAGCTGGAAATCGGAATTTTCACGGGATATGAAAAATCGATTACCACATATCTAATTTTCATTTTTTCCACTTTTAAATTTACTGTACAAAATAGTGATATAAGTGTCCGACGATTTAATGTCCGCAAATTATTAAAAAATTAATAAATCAATAAACGTGATGAAATTTAATTTTTTCACTCCAAAAATTTCATATTTATAAATGGTTATTAATTATTATTATGTAAATTATTATTTGTTTCAAATAAATAATTATAATATTGCTTATTTTATGCTTAAAAATTTAAAAGTTATAAACAAATGAAGTTATTTTTGAGGCAATTAATACGATCTTAGTGCATAATGCATTATTTCTAAATAAATTAATATTATATTTGATATAAAAATCCTTTTTTCTCTTTCAAGTTTTCATTCGCGTTTGTTATTTTTCTTTACAAAAATTTTCCTATATTTCTAAAAGAAAATCCCAAAACTTTTGTCCATAATTTTTTTACACCATACATACTTTTTGAAATCGTTTAATTCTTTTCTCCATATTTATTTGGCTAAATTGAGTATATACAGATTTACAATTACAAGAATATAACGAAAAATATATACAGGGTGTTCCAGAAAGACCTACCGTAAATAAAGGGGGTGATAGTATTACAAAAAATGAGAATTTTTTGTGTTATGAACTTTATGTCTATCTGCTCTTGTTTTCGAGATACAGAGAGACAAAATAAAATTTTTTAAATAACATTTTTATGAAAATTTCTAAATGGTGCGAAATATTTTTATGAAATTTAATAGTCCGAGGTTTTTAATGGTGCCAAATACGCTAGTCTAATTATATTTTGTATATTTCAGAGAAGGCGCTAGTTGTGCTGCATTCTTATTACAATTTAAGTTATATATTTTTTTAAGGTTAGGTTTTTTACCAGTCGGGCTCCAATTTCTATTGTACAGTTTTATTTTCTAAAAATAATGTAATCTTGTTAGAACTTCCTAATGTGGACGATTTGCTGATATATTTTTGTCGGACATTACAATTTCTGCTTATAAAAAACACTTTTCTATCGTGTGTTAGTTTTGTCCGACATGTGGTAATCGATTTATCATACCCCGTGAAAATTCCGATTTCCAGCTGTCGGACTGAAAAAACGCGGCTTGAAATTTGTCGGACAACAATACTTCTGCACTGAATTAATTGTACTGTACTGTACTGTGGACTAGTTGTATTGCATTCGTGTTTTAATTACCTTTTATCCACTTAAGAATATTATATTGCGGGGATAAAATGCTACTTAAAACACTTATACAGTACATAACTATTTTCATGCCAATATTTTTAAAACTTCTGTCGTTATATGGGAGCAACGAGCTTCTTTTTTCTTGTGTTTTTCTCGAAAAATGTATATTCTATCTGTTTTTAACTAATATACATTTTTTTTGTATTGTCCTTTGGGGTTTGCAAAGTCCTTAAGATGTTTAAGATTTTTTAACTTTTAACATAATTTTCCTTTAATAATATCCCTCAAACTACCCGTATTCACGCCACTTCTACAGGGAATAAAATGATTTTCTTAAGCCACAATTAATGTTTATTCATTTATAAATTTTATTCGGTCAAGGTTGATACTTGACAATACATTGAAAAATAGTTTTTGTACCATAATTAGAGCTTCAGAACAAGATACGGGATTAAGAGAATGTCTTAAGAAAATAATGGTAAATTGTCAATTATGTGTGCGTATGTGTAAAAATGTGTTCAATTTAATAAATAAATAGTTATATTATTGAAGCAACTTATCCAACTTTTTTATTTCAGTTAACTAAAATATATTTTTGGCACTTAAAAAATACAATTAAAAGTTTGCAAAACATGCGCTTAATATCAATTAAACGATCAGTAGGAGCAAATCCACATTCAAACTAAAATTGAATGACTTTTGCTGAATATACCAGTAACTTCAATGACTTAAATTGGTCCAGGTGGATAACTTAGTAAATTCTAGCGTGAATCAAGGTTTCTTTATAGCAATTTACATACAGGGTATAAGATCCACTTCTTAATTGTGGAAGGGCGAAATAGGCGGTGACTATTAGACGCCTTCATTACAGCCATCTTTCTCTATCGCACGGATTTCTATGACTTACTTTATCGCTCTCACGTAACGGCCGATAAACCATGGGGACTTTCCGACCCTGTATTTCTCTAGAATCGGTTGTTTTATAAACTTCTTGAAGCTTTGCTAATGATATTCTCGTACATACTCATCATCATATCATACATCATAATTTTCAATTCGAAGTAGTTACAGATGAAGATACACATATGATCATATAATTTAAATATTTATCTCCAGACAAAGAAGGACCATTTACCATTTAGAGACATGCTTCTTCACTAACAGCAATTTATTTGTCTGTACACGTGCTCGTAGTCACCATATGCGAAACGTTCTCATCTAGATTGGAGTTATATGCAAATTGACAGGCACTGTTTTTGATTATGCGACAATTGTATTCAAATCGCGTATAACTAATACAGTAATGAGTATTATTATTCGGCAGACGCATAAAAGCGATTTGCTATTCGAAGGTTTCAGGAGACGGATAATCATCATCCGATTCTGTCGGCGGAGCAATCGTGGACGACTCGCTGCAGATCTAAAAATATAACCCCAGTTTCAGATTTCGGAATATTAACACTTCTAAGAAAAATGAGAGATTCGAACTGCGGAATCCCAATACAAAATCACGCACCACATCACAGTACAATCCGTCACCTGTTTCAAGCGACTACAATTCAAAAATGGCAAATCGTCCAGACCTAAGGTGGACCTCTGCGGACCCATCAAAGAAGGTGATCGATCGTCGACCCTGGTACCTTCCGGTTCACTTATTATTCTCCCTAGAGTGCATTTTTTCTTTAAATTTTAAACCTATATTTCGAAAATTATGCTTACAGCTGTGGCTTGTGTTTTTGAAGAAATCAATACTTTATTATACCTTCGTAACACAAACGACAATATCGTCCCAAACCTCGCTTATTGTTTAAGATTTAAACAATCTGAGCCTAAGCAATGACTGACTGCTTTTCTATCAATGAATCTACGTCCCAAAATCTCTCGCGCGAAGTCAGTAATTATTCCGATTATAAAAAATGCATTAGAAGCTGGCTGTACGCTTTCCCTTGCCTCGCCTCGATATTTTCTCATCAGCAAGGGCTCCTGGTGGAGCTGTTTTCCCGGTGGGGCTGGCGATAAATAGAAGTCAGGGAACTGGGGTCCACTTCATTTAACAAAGTGAAGGAAAAAACGACCTGCCCGGGAATGAAACAGGGCCTTTCACAACTTGCCAATTACAATTTAATCAGAGTGTAATCGTGAAAAACTACGCAAGTAATGTCCAGAAAAGAACAGATGTTCTTGTATATTATGCTGGAGGTGCTGCTTTTGTTGCTGGTGTCACATCTGGAAAATATTACTCTTGTATCTGGACCTATTCAAAGGTTAATTTCTTTTCATTATTTTTTTGTCCAAATTAATAAGAAAATAGCTAAACAAAATAAATACAAGATATTGTTTGTTATTATACAGGGTGTGGCGTGTATAATCTATAAAAATTAAACTACCGATATTTGTAATAGAAAAATCAAGTATACGTTTCGCAATTCTTCCACCGTAGCAATTGGTATATAGTAAACGAATGCTTCAAGTGACTCCAAAGATAAAAGTCCATTGGAGTTAGATCGGGTGACGGAGGTGTCCACGGCACAGGACCAAAGCTTCCAATCTATCGCCGAGGAAACATTTCATTCAAAAATGTCGTTACTTCGCGACTACTGTGTGGAGAACCCCATCTTGAAGATAAAACATGCGTGCCCGAACTTGTAATGCCACATCGTCCCATAATTCAGGCAACTGGTTTTCCAAAAAGTCAGCATTTAGTTGTGCTTCAAAGAAATAGGGTCCCACAAGTACATCGCCTATTATGCCAGCCCAAACATTTACCGAGAACCGATATCGAAAATGGTTTTCCCTAATCGCGTGAGGATTTTCATCGGCCCATATGTGCATATTATGGAAATTCATTTCATCACGGGTAAATGTCGCCTCATCTGTTACACAAACATAAGCAGGAAAGTCTACTTGATTGGTACATTGCCGTAAACACCACCTGCAGAAACGCATTCGTTGATCACAATCCGGGGGTAAAATCTGTTGAATTGGTTGCAGATGATAGGGGTGCAACAGCTGGCGCCTTAAGATGCGATGTACGGTACGAGATGAGGTTCCTACTTGCTGTGCGAGTCGTCGAATACTAATTGTGGGGTCTTCGTCAATATTTTCCAACACTGCATCTTCAACATTAAGGTTCGCTTACTGACCACGTCCTTCTCCTCGAGGAATAACACTTCTCCTACCTCGCAGCCGCTGAACGCACTGTAGGATTGTATTTGCACAAGGGGGGTGGCGTTGTGGCCACCGTTCCCGGTACAACCTAGTCGCTCGACCGCGTGTTTCTCCGGCTGCACCATACACTAACACCATATCGACACGGTTCATTATAAAACTAGTTTATGCACAAACTAAAAAATTAACCAAAGTTAGAAATAAGAATCTAATTTTTTTAAATTAAATTAAATTTAATTTAATTTACAAAAAAACGCCCTTTTTCGTATATATAGTTTTCTATTACAAATATCAGGCAGCTGTAGTTTAATTTTTATAGATTATACACGCCACGCCCTGTATATTTGTGACATTGCGTTAGTTCTTTATAGAACTTTGATCATTTGGAACAGAAAAACGGTTCGATGGATCAAGTTGTCAATTTACAGTGTTATTATGAGTTCATTGAGCTGTAAAAATTTCTCTTTCCATCAATATTTGTAAATTAGCGGTAGATTTTCTAAAAAACCGTAAAAAGTAATTTTTCTGCATTTTTTCAAATTAATTTCAATAATGAAAAAAAAAATTCTTCTAAAACCATGTCCACGTCCATTTTTCAGTGAAAAAATGTATGAAATATGTTTGTTTCTTTAACTTTTTCCAGTACTGTACTTTTAAAATCGAGTAAAAACATACGAAACCTAATATAATGAGAATAATAATAGAATAAATGTTTTTTTTAAAACACCATTTAATTGTATCAGCAAACCTGAGCAGATTCACTCCACTTTTAAATTACTACCGATATTTTCTGATACATTGTATGCACCTAAGTATAGCCTCCCCAATAATCTGATTTATATCTGACAGATTCCTGTAACATAAGATCAAACTTCCTCGGACATGCAAACGGGTCGTTACAGCATTCAGGTGCCCCTGGTAAACTGCACAACTTAAAATACAATGGGGTGATTTAGGACCTGCGATAATACATAAAGAGCAGAGATTCGTGTGAAAAATCGTATTCATATCTCAATATGACCCGTCTGTACGGCCTAGGGGGCGTGCGGCAATTTGAAAAATTGTTCTTTCTGGCGCTGGCGGTTGGTACGTTGTATACTCACCGCAGAGAGAGACAATGGTTCAAACGCAGTTTGTTTTTACGGAATTAAAAAATAACAGACGATAAAATATGTTAAAAATTATATCAAACTAAATACACTCTTAAAAAAAGTGCAAACAAACCTTAAAAAGGAAATAAACAATTAGAAAAAAAGTCTGAATGGGAGTCATATTTATACGAAGACAATATTTGGCTTTTAGAAACCTGAACTTTTTTAAACTTTTTTTATGACCTCAAACAACGGAGCGCGTTAGTCGTAGTACATGCACAATAATTAGAAACTGTGCTATGCATTGTTGTCAAATTCCATAATTTAATATAATATAAAGTACTACTCATGGCAATGGCCTTGGATTTTTATAACTTTTACTTGAAATCTTGTGGCTAATCTTCGAGTACTGATTCCAGAATCCTTCCACGGAACGTCCACGACGTTCCGGCGTTTCTAGTTCTAAGTTTCTCATTCTATGAGTTTGTTCTCGTTCAACATTACTGTATTAGTAATCAAAGATTCCGTAATCTCTTAAATATTGAATAAATCACAAGCATTTTCTTATTCGATACTTATAGGTCAGGACAATCTATCTCATATTGTCTTCTTGCATCAGCATCGTTTTCTCCTGACACAAAGTCTAACTATATCAACTCTCTCGATTCATACACATTAACGTCAAATTGGTAATAAAGTTGAGTATCACCAGCGAAGCTTGCAATATACATTGCTGAAGTGATTCCAAAATGCAAGCACGGCAAATTAGAGATTAGACTTGTTCAGAGTTCACATTGTTTGCTGTTAACTTACATCCGAAGTTCCTTTCCATTAAAAACACTAATTGTATTTCATTTAGACTGTACACGAAAAACTCCCATTAACAATACGAATCTGTTAGTTCCCTGCGCGAGACTATTAAACGTTCCAACGACAGTGGAAATTACAATATCCGTCTTGATTTGCTAGGAGCAAACTACAGCCCAAACATTTGATTTAGAGTGTAAGACGCGCACAGCAGCGCCAAAAAGGCAATAAACACTCGCGACATACGGGGTAATGGCGAATGTTTTCGACAAGGGGATTTATGTTGACTGGAACTACACTCGAGTGGAATGAATAGCGGACTATTCGCTACAGGACCGGGCCGGAAACATTCCGCCTAGAACCAGTTTGGTCTGTTTAGTTATTGTGGTCGATTTGGAGTTTAATAATTTCCAAATGTGGTGGATTATCTAAATAATGCATCAGTTACCAAAGATGTATAGCAGTGGTCAATAATTTTGAACTGAAAAACTTTGAAAAAAAATATATCGAAGACACAGAACACAGAAAAAAATTTTTTTTTTGGACAATATTTTTTTTAGTGTAAGTTTAAAGACGAGCAAGTTATGGTTAGACTTGGTAGTATACTTTCAAGATGTATATTGTTAAAATATTAAATTCGACAAAAATATTTTTACTTTTTCTTGAAACGAATATATTTTGAGCAAGAGAAGAATTGTCGTACAAGTAAATGCAACACTAAATCTACTGGTGCATAATATAAATGTATTAATTCATCTTTAGCTTAAACTTTTTCTCCTTACTTATTGGACTGAAATGCACCTGTGAAAAAATTTAACAAAATTGATGAAGTAAGCCCTTGCGCTAAGAGGATCAGTCTAGGATAATTTTTGTGAAAATAGATTTTACTGAAAAAAGTAGGCAACTACAAAAAACTCATCATTATATATGTCGCGCACTTTATGAAGTTGTTAACATTTCAAAAATCTGTTTTCGTCTTCCGGACTTGTTGTTTTTAATTATATTTGGCAGTTTAAATTTGTTTGTTTTTTTCTATAGTTAGAGATGTCATATCATGTTTATTCTTTTATTATGTACTTCATCTTTTAGCATTTGTAGCCACGCAATCCTAAAATCTCCGTCACTCTCTTATGAATAAAAACTGAATTACCTCTCAAAAGTAGCTAATGTTAATGACAACACAACAAAATTTCAGTTCTGTGTCTCAAACGCTTCTTGAGATATCATCAAAAAACTTAAAACAATTTCTTTTGACGCTCGAATAGGAACCTTTTTTCTTAGAATGAACCAATGGATCACACCCTCATTTGCCGACATATGTTTTGCAACATCCTGTATAGTTGTTTTTTTGTATTTTGTATTTGTATGATTTTTTTTTCAGTGTGACATTTTTGATTACGGAAAACTATTATCATAAAAAATAACCCTGAATATAATAAAAATTTTTTTTAATAAATAATTAATCGAACTGAAAGCAGAAATCAATTGTACAAGCGTGATTTTCTCCGGAGAATAAAGAGTTGTCTGGGATTTAGAAATTCTGTTGTGAAATTATTATATTTGAGTTTTATTCAGTCCCCCAATAACTTCAGTAAATTGACGTATTTGTGTCTACGTTTTAATCTCGACGCTTCCAAAATCATGTTATTACCTACGACCACTACTGTAAATACTTAAAAACACACCGTCTGCGATCAATGTAAGATTCCTATTACGTACGGTAAAAAAATCGCACAGCTAGGTAAAAAAATCGTAGTTTTCCTAGCAACCAATTATTGCATCACTCAAATTTTCTACGATACAACCTTTTGCAAGCCCTTCCATTTTTTTCCAGTTCTCCGTCGCCTCCTGGGGAGTTTCTTCTAACACTTGTAGAACACCTTCTTCAGAAAGCAAAGTTTTAATTCGAAACTTCCATCGAATAATGATGTCCCTCGAACGGAGTAATATTTCGTTTTGATTTTTGTGTGGTATTCATAATTGTCAATATACACTGTGTCCGTTAATCACTAATTTATTAAAACACTTTTCACTGTGATAATTGTTTTATGTAATAATAATAATTAGTCCGTACCTGGGCCCATAACCTGTTGGGATTATGGTTAGAACTAAAACACTTTAATAATTAAAAGATATTGTTTATTCACTTATTCAGAGAGCACATCTATTCGGTATCAAATCAGCTTAGAAACTAAAAGTCTTTCTTAAGCTTAGGCTACAATATAATGTTTATAAGCATTTTAATTTATGACCTAGGGGTCGTTGGGCTTGAGAAGTAAACACATTGAAAGTAGGCATTAGTATCTAAGGATGGGAATGTTTTTGTTTACGTAACTTGAGTATCTTTCAACAAATGCTTGTTGTTGTATTATGTTCTTGATACACTTGTCAAAGCTGTCAAACTAAGATCCAAATTGACATTGAACTAAATATTTACTTGTATCTTAAATAGTAGCCTCTGTAATATTATGTGTTCATATTTGTATATAAAAAATATATTCTTTAACTGCCTGTTGATCATTTTTTTCACATTCCTTCCACTTTCACTTCTTCTAACACCGGCACTGTAGGATACCATTAATTTCGGCTGGTTTCATTGCCTTGTTCATTTTCTCAACAAGGGTTCCCCGGAGATGAAATGAAGAAATATTTCTTTCTGTCTTAGGGGATTATGGTCCTAAATGTCACTGTATTAGGCCCAGTGCCTAAATTTTGTTTATTTACACTGCGAAGGTCTGAAAGCGTTTCCTAGTGTATAGACTATTCGCGATTTTCTAGCGAATATCTTAGAAGTGACGCAAACTACTATACTATACAAAATTTGTTAAATATTTTAGAGTTAAAATTGTTACAATTTGAAACAAAACACTAATATAGAGGGTGATTCAGTCATAACGTCATGAATTTTAACCAGGTATTCGGAAGGCCTAAAAAGGCAGAAAATCGAAAAAATGAAAAATTTTACTCGACCTTTTAAAGATAAGCAAATTACCCCTTAACTCCCACTAATTCGGCGCCCTATTTCGCAACACATTTTCTGACCGGGAACGCGCCCGCGGGCCACAGTGCGTTCGAACGTTGAAGAGAAACAGCTGATTTCCTTAGTCGTCTTGAATTTTGCAATTGGTTTCTAAATCAAAGTGCAGCAGATCCCAACTTTATTAACAAAGTGCTAAGGAGGAATGAGTGTTCTTTTAGCCGTAATGGCATTTTAAATAGGTAAGCCACTAGATATACCCACTACAAACTGAAGAATTAATTGAAAATAATGCCAAAAACTTTTATTCAATTATAAAACATAGTGAAAATGTTAACAGTATTAAAAATACTAAATTGTAACAACCCAACATTCGAAAACAATTATTACCCTTATACATTTGTTTTGTATTAACAAATAAATAATACTTGTTAATATTTAAAATGTAAAAAATATCTTATTCATTCATTGTGTCTAGGTAAAAAGATCTGTTTACTCCTTGTTGTTTACTACGCATTAAAAAAAAGTAAAAACTCTCGATAAACCTTTGTGGATCAGTGGTCAGGAGCGGTCCAAAATGGGGTTTAAATAATGATTTGAAAATATTTTTTCCAGCGAAATATCCATTTTAAAATCGCGTTTTTTATTCGCGTATTCGTATTCTTCTACTCATTGTCCCTATGAGCGAGCAATATCCATACTTTTACTCTTATATGTAAAATTTCAACAATTTTTGTCTCGCTACTACGTAGATATTTTTTCAATTATAAGAAAATAATAAAACTTTAGGTCTGGTTGTGTTATCTCTTACTAAGGCCGACTCATTTTTTATAATAAAAAAAAATAAATAAACACAAAAGGTACAGGGTTTTTATAAGGTTTACTACAGTTTTCGGGAAACTTACACAGAAATAGTATGCGACATGTGGAAAAAGTGTTGACGATATTAAAAAAAAGTAATCGAAATCATTTGTTCATGTCTAAATATTATAAAATCAAGACCCTAAATTTATAACGACACTGTATAAGTCCGTTTTGTTTTATTTTATTCTGAAATTCACCATAAAAATACATATTTTTTCTATTTTACTTCGGTTTCTTTTATAAATCAATCTGGCCAATATTTGTTTTAATTTGAAGAGCTATTAAATTTATTTAACACAATGTTTGCATTACGACAGTAATTTTTTTGAGCGATACATTTTTAAAATTGTCAATAGTTTTTTGACATAACAAAGACAGAAAATAGTTAAAAAGAATATGATGAAGTCCCTAGATTTAGTGCGATATGTTACACTGGAAAAATGTAAAACGTTTACCTTTTACGAGAAAAAATAAAATAATATTTAAATTTTTACTGAAAATAACTGTTATAATATTTTGAAAGAATCTCAACTTGTTTTTAAAGTCATTGAACACGGAAAAGTAATGTTTTGTCCTTTTTTGAAAAAAAAATAGTAACAGTTTTTTTTGTTATGATACTAAATATAATCCGCCATTTCTACGTACATAGTACATTTTTAGTAAGCGTTAATTTCTAAAAAGTCTCTAATACTATAAAAACAGTTATTCAATAAAAAGCTTTTACACAATTTATGGAACTCGTTAAAACTTAATTTATCCACATCCACATTAAAACCCCTAAAATGACGTGCAATGGTGTTAAATAACGAAATATTTATTTTGTTATTTTGAGTGATATAAATTCTGGAAAAGTCCGTAACAAAACCATCAGCATTCCTGGTATTATATGAGTGAATATCAGAATGTTTGCGAAACTTGCTTCTATTACAGTGTATTTGCAATAGAGATTCAAAAATATATATACAAGGCAGCGGCATGATATAGACCGGAAGATATTAGATTGAAGTTCAACGACGTCTTTCTCGTTTATGCCTCTGAGAGTACAGAAAGGTAACCGAGAGACAAATACAATAAACTAAATTTAAAAGATGGACTGCGGGACACCTTTGTGAAAATTCAATTTTCCTTTTAAAATAAATAATGTGTACAGCGACGTATTTCTCACTTATGCCATGTTCGTAAGTTGAAGAGAAGTATCGATTTTATCACAAAATTTTTTTTTGGCATAAGCGTCGCAAGGGACCTAAAAATGGAAAACTTTGTAAGAAAATGTGAAAAACATCTTTATTTGTCTACCAATTTCTCATTAATGCCAATTAGAAATATGACATTATTATATTCGAAAAGCTCATAAAAACTAAGGACTAAAGAAAATAGGGCTTTGGAAAAGCTGCAGAAAATGTTTCGTTTTGGTCAACGTTTTTCTCGTGAATGAATTAAAGCTTATTGCAAAGAAGAAAGTGAAAGTATTCATTTTTGAATACGTGGTGAGGACTATACGCTAAAAAATTTTTGAAAATTGTTGCGTCTTTCTTGCTTATGCCATTTTGCATGCACGTAGTAAACTACATCATAAAGTCATATAAATGTAGGCATAAGTCCACATTGGATTTTCATGTTGTAAATTAATTTGAATTTTAATACGAGTCAGGTCAACGAAGTAGAACAATAATAGAAAATTGCCACAATTTTCTCGTTTATGCCGTTTCGTACACGAATAGAAAATATTATTAAAAGCCACTTTCAAGAGTGGCATGAATGCCACAAGGTACCGTCGTATGTAAAAATTTTTAAAAAGTTTATTTCATCGCCTGCGCAATTTTCGAAATAGTTATACTTACTTGCATTTAGCGTATTTTTAATTTTATAAATATAAGTAATTCATGTATTTAATTAAAGTTAATAATAAACTATTTCGGCATAAGTCCCCACATATTAGAAATGATTTTTAATAATTTTTTGACTCATGATCAGAAAAAGAAAAATTATTGAATATTTCCACAAATTTCTGGTTTGTGCCTATTCGTAAATGAGTAGAGTATTTTATCACAATAGACCATCCGTATTTATGAACAATATATTTAAATTTTAAAAATCAAAAATATTATATAATTTGAATTAACCGCTACAGTGGAAGGGTGATTTTCTTGAACTGAGCCGACTAAGGTAGTAGTAGAAGAAGAAGAAGAAGAAGAAGAAGAAGAAGAAGAAAAAGAAGAAGGAGAAAGAATTAAGCTAGAATACATAAGGAAGAAACTGATTTATAACTGATTTAATATCATGTATATTGAATTTAGTTTTTTTGTTTTTGGTACTTTGTACCTTAATTACTTAATATGTACTTTTATGCATTTTATTTTTATATTAAAAGTAATTGAATTGAAAAACCGCTGCCAACTCAATTGTCAGAATGCTTCCTCAAAGACTTTGAATTACTAATTTTTAATTATAATTAACAAACAATAACACTTAAAATAATACAAATTTTTATTAACTTAAAATTAAAGCACATCAAAAATAAAAAGTTTTTTCGGTTTTATGATTTTTTACATTTTTAAATTTCAAACAGTTTTATCTGCAGCTCTTGATGAAAACGGATCAAAATAAAGGCCTTACTACCAGCTTTATTATAAGTTATTAAGAATTATCGTAATAAAAAATAACATGTCGAAAAATCAAACTAAACCCAATATAAAGCTTTCTCTTTTTCAAGAAATTTTTTTTATTTTAAATTTTTTATTCCCTTTTATAGTTAGAAATATTCATTTTTTATATAGATATCTTCTCCGACACTTGCATTATTTATCATACATTTTTTAAATTAATTTAAGTATATCGAAAATTGCGCAGGCGAGGAAATAACCGCAATTTGTAATTTTTGACAACTTTTTAAAAAATTTTACATACGACGGTACCTTGTGGCATTCATGCCACTCTTGAAAATGGCTTTTAGTAATATTTTTTACTCGTGTACGAAACGGCATAAACGAGAAAATTGTGGCAATTTTCTATTATTTTTCTACTTTGTCGACCTGACTCGTATTAAAATTCAAATTAATTTACAACATGAAAATCCAATGTGAACTTATGCCTACATTTATATGACTTTATAATGTAGTTTCCTTCGTGCATGCAAAATGACATAAGCGAGCAACACGTAAAAAATTTTCATGAATTTTCCTACAAATTTGGGACTTATGCCTTCTTATTGGACCCATAGAGGAATGATGCCTACTTGGCACAGTACATTGTTTATAGTAAGAATCATAAATTTTCAACGGCATAAATGAGAAAGTTATAGAATGAAAATAAAAATTTTCCGCAGCTTTTCCAAAGCTCTACTTTCTTTAGTACTTAGTAGGACTTATGCCAATGTATTTATGAGCTTTTCGAATAGAATAATGTCATATTTCTAGATATTGAGAAATTGGTAGACAAATAAAGATGTTTTTCACATTTTCTTACAAAGTTTTCTATTTTTAGGTCCCTTGCGACACTTATGCCAAAACAATTTTGTGATAAAATCGATACTTCTCTTCAACTTACGAACATGGCATAAGTGAGAAATACGTCGCTGTACACATTATTTATTTGAAAAGGAAAATTGAATTTTCACAAAGGTGTCCCGCAGCCCATCTTTTAAATTTAGTTTATTGTACTTGTCTCTCGGTTACCTTTGAGTACTCTCAGAGGCATAAACGTCGAACTTCAGTCTAATATCTCCCGGTCTAATACGATATTGCCTAAACAAGGGTTGACAAGGGGTCCCATTGGGTACACAGTTCTCAAAGTATCCTCTAAGAGAGAATGTTGAAGCAGCCTCATACAAAAAATTTGCGACGTCAACCTTGAGCAAAGTCTGTATACTTGTGTTGATTAACTTAATTTAGCACCAAAATAAATTCCAAGTAATTTGGCACTAGCTTTTTGAGCTCGTTTATCAGAAGTAAATAACAAATTTTGTGTCTTGGTATTGTTTAATTTTAATTAATTTGTTGAAAATCAATTTTTAGCAGTCAGTACACAGTCATTGTGGCGAACAGATTAACAGACAAAAGTAGGCAGGTGGGGGTAAAAATTGTTTCCAATATTTTTCACCTCTTATCCTTACTTTAACCTTCAAACGACCTTGAGCATGAGGTGATAGAGGTCAACTGACATCGGATTCAGGCTCAGCAACCCAAAAAACCTATGTATGATTTTTTTCAGATTTTTCAAGCACCTTTTCTTAGTTTGGCCATCAAATGACCTTGAATGTGACGTGATAGAGCTTAACCGAGCGCGGCATCGGAATCAGCGACCCCAAACACCCCTGGGTATCTAGGTAGAGTCCCGTGTTTTTTTTTCAAACTAAATGTTGACCTGTGTAATTCAAAATATATTTATCAAGAAATTGAAATTTTTCTGCATTCATACCTACATCTCAGTGACGGAATGTAACATGAAAATTTTCCAGTTTTTATACAGGGCGGTCAAATTTTTTTTATCGAATATGAAGTTCAGAGAATGTGGAAAACTCGAAATTTTTAAATGGAAACCCCTAATTTGTTTAACGTATTCGCATTCTGCATTAAAATTAAGTGTAACTTTGTTAAAGCTTCCCTATATCTAAACCCAGTGGTTTTCATTTTATTTACGAATAAACATTTCCCTTTTCTTAAAATGGCGTACCTGGATTTAGGTATAGAGAAACTTTAACAAAGTTACACTAAATTTTAGTGCAGAATTCGAATACGTTAAAAAATTTCCACATTTCCACATTTTCTGAACTTCATATTCGATAAATTTCTTTTGACCGCCCTGTATAAAAACTGGAAAATTTTCATGTCAAATTCGATAATTTAGGTCTTCCTCTACAACATGTCCAATTTGCACAAAAAAAATAAACCTATGTTTCCGGGAAAACTAACTTTTGCTGACAGTCTGCATCTGTCAATTTTTGTTTAAAAATCAAAATATCGCGGAAACGGTCAATCGTAAGTATGAAGTGTGTTATATGTTTTCAACTTATAAATAGATGCTCTTTCCAAAAATGCAATAATATATAGGGGGTTCCATTTAAAATAAGAAAGTTAGTATCCACTTCCGGTATAACCGGAAGTAAGATGACCTTGAAAATATTTTAGCTTGGTAGGCCCCACGGTCTGTACCAAACCATCATAATTTCAAAAAAATCCTTCTAGCAGTTTCCCAGATATCAATCGATGGAGTTCGTGATATAAGTAAACAACTTTTATAACTAATAAACTAATAAATTAATTTTAAAACCGTTTTGCTGCAAANCGCCTTGCTTCTGCCGAATTACCGCTCGCCATTCCGTAAAGGTAATGCATTTCGCACATTTCAGCGTTTGTGTAATTCATTTTTACTTTTGTAATACAAATTGACTTTTCGCAGGTACAAACTAATTATTATTTTGACAGGAGGTAACTTTTGTTTTAAAATTTAAAGTCTACTTGATAAAAAAAATTATAATACATTTAATAAATTTTATTTCAAAAAATTGACCATGTTTTTCAACATAAAAGTAGATTTTTCTCGAAAACGCTCAACTTTAGAACTTATGACCAAGAGTACTTTTTTTGTGTAAAAAACATTGGCGGTTCAAATGGGCGTCTCAAAACCGTACTTTTTCCAGTGACGTAGAAGTTGGGAAGACAAAACACCCACTTCCCCTTCAAAATCTTCACCAATTATGACTTTGAAAAAATTTTTTTCTCGCACAGAACATAGCTTATTATGAGTAGTAAATGCTTACAAAAGCTGTTTTCTGTACGATAAACTGTTCCGGAGATATTAGCAAAAAACGATTTTTTTGTTTACAATTTCAACACCCTGTATCTCGAAAATTGTACATTTTAGAGGGTAAGTTAATACAAACTTTTTTTCAAATTTTTGGACGAGCTATCACATCCTGAAGTCCTGCGCATATATTATGAAACACCCTGTATATGGGGTTCCATTTAAAATAAGAAAGTTAGTATCCACTTCCGGTATAACCGGAAGTACGACGACCTTGAAAATATTTTAGCTTGGTAGGCCCCACGGTCTGTACCAAACCATCATAATTTCAAAAAAATCCTTCTAGCGGTTTCCCAGATATCAATCGATGGAGTTCGTGATATAAGTAAACAACTTTTATAACTAATAAACTAATAAATTCATTTTAAAACCGCTTTGCTGCAAATTTTAAGAATTTTTTTAGCCCCCCCCCAACTTTACATTCTGGTTACGCCACTGACATCTAGTACCCATCCTTATTATTTTTGTTCGTGTGGTAAACTAAGCTGATATTTCAAATATTTCAGCTTTGTTTTAAGTTATTATGTTTTTATACAGTCGCAAACTTTGTTCAGTTATCCCCAATTTAACGAGAAGCCACTGGTATGTGTAATAATGGCACGCAATAATCGGCTTGACAGAATAAAACATTCCACGAAAACTTATTTCATATTGAGCTCACATCTGCCTCTCATCTAAGCCGGCCAAAATTTAATCTTCATTATTTTGCAGCTTATTAATTTTATTATAACTGGAATCAAAATATGTTGTTTACAGCTTCTGCAGACGATATTGTCTCCAGACCAAAAAAAGTCTCATCGAACTTTCGAACATTCCTCTTCCATTCGGGGATATTAACTTATTTCCAGGTTATTTTATCTCGTGCCCGATTTTCACGGTGTCTCTTTAATCCTATTCAGAATTTTAACCGAGTATCGCGGCATTAATCCTGGGCTCCGACTCCTTTGGGACGCTTGGTAATGGAAGGATCTCAACTCGCATAGTAATTAATAACGATACGGCGTCGTTTATAACCTCGAGTGCCCTACCGGTGTTAATTCTTGCTAACATTACTGTACAGTCGCTCGGGCTTGTCGACAGTAACGTTTGCTTCCTTTGTCGAGCCCCTTTAAGTAAGTGCATCGTAAAATTTATTGTTATGACGGAAAGGATCGTTTCGAATCCTTGGAATGAAATCAGCATGCAAATATAAAAGCGTGAGCTGCATCCTTAAGGACGGGATTTAGTACAAAAAATATCGCCCAGCGTGAGTCACGAAACGGGACCCCGGCAGGTGCTGTTCTAGCGGCCAACGCTTCAAGTCTAATAATTCCGCTGCACCGGATATTCGTCCGATTTTTCAGGAACGGCTCCAATTTGTGTACATACAATCTTATAAGGAAAGAGAGTAAATATTTTATTAATCAGTAATAGATTATCGAGGACAATAATATTTTTTTATTGAGTAGGCAATAATTTTTAGTTAATAAGCTTAAACAATCTTATAATTACTATTCCTTCATTATAAAAACAGAAATACGGTTTTTAAAATTACATGTAGTTTCTTCTTCAAAAGTGACCTTAAAACACGTATAACATGGAATAGTCAACAGTCTAATGTTTATATTTTCACATTAACAATCCGATAATGTAAATTAACTGCTATTTTCAGTAAAAAAATATATACCTAACCTGAAATATTTTTTTACTTTGGCGAGTCGTATTAACTTAAAAACACTGCTTAATTACTAAAATATATAGAATCTTGCTA
>NW_019416279.1:770448-803039 GCF_000390285.2 Anoplophora glabripennis
GCATTTCGCGGCTCATGAGATATTAAAAGATCTCTATAGTGTACGATAATTCAATAAACAGACATTTAAAAAAAAATGTTTGATAAATTTGGAACGAATACACTGAAGATGAATTTTCAAGACAAAACGTCTGAATCTGGTTCAGGCTGAGGCAGTACAGTATTGGGGGTCACGAAGCCTTGCAAAAAATATAATAAAATTTCTAGGGTCGTATTTAAAAAATGAAGTTGATGATGGTCCTGGAGAGACGAAACGTTACATATATAAATTAATTATGCCATTCGATAGAGGGCAAAAAAGGGCCGTGAGAAAGTTTCTTCTTTTTTCAATATCACCTCAAACAAGGCTGAAATGAAACAAAAACGGATTTCCAAAATTTCAATTTTTTTGAAATATTTCGAAAACTGATCATGTTAGCTTTGATTTTTTAGAGGCATAATGTTGGTCCCCTGATTACGCAACTTTGCCCCCATCTAAGCTGGTTTGTATCTCTTACCATTTTCGAGATCCCTGTAGTGAGAAGCGAATTTGTAACAGCCAGTAGATGTCAGTAGTACTACTCATTTTGATGTCAATAATGGAAAAAAACACATTCTTATGGTTAGTTTAAGTTTGACTTTTGATATTTAAGGTTGTCCATTTTAATTAATAGAATATCAGGCACACATATGGATAACTTTTAAATTTCAAGTATCCGAAAGTAAATATTTTTGAATTGCTACATTTTTAGGAAAAATGAGAGAGAAATATCGTTTCGACATAACATTTTCCTACCCCCACCCTTGATAACTTTTTATTTTTCTTCTTAGAGTCGTTAGGAATCATATAGTTTTCTTTGCTTTTTTCTATTTTTGTAACTAGGACATTTTCATGTGGTGACATCCTCTCCACAGATCATTTGAAAAGAAAAGAGTAGGATGCTCTAGAAGCAAAGATTAATCATAGTCTCGTTAGTCTAAGCAAAGCGAAGACTCCTTCTTTGGCATAATTGAACGAATTTTGGGTCCATTTTCACCATAGATATACATTTTACAAGATACTGGCCGGTTGTGCATAAGTTCTATCTACGGTATCGTCTGGTCAAAATACGGCGAAAATAATATGTCATATATTATGTAGAACAAATCAATTGTGGATTATAAATTGAACAATTTCTGGATCCGTTATCATCGTAAATACAGATTTTCCAAGATGCTGGACAGTCCTGCATAAATTCTGACTACGGTGTCGTTTTCAGATCATCACAACACATCGGAAATAATATGTCATATCTTCGTATTTGGACTTTTTTGGCCAACTCTAAATAATAGGAGCCAAACTTTGACTAAGAGTGTGTTTAATCGATTATTGGATGAGTAACACTTGCACCTTCGCACTCGAGTTTTTTTTGTGTGCCAATTACCCTTCAAATGTAACAAACAGAAAACAATGAACCTCCACTGGACAGTCGACTAGCTGAATAAAAATTGACTTCTGCTTTTCAGATTGGTCTATATAATTCGGTGCGCTAACCGAGATAAGTCCAATATCACTCTTTACGTTTGCTCCGATTTTAGCGCAAATATGCGCCGTTTTCCGGCTATAAATGACCGAAACGGCCTTACAAACGGTCACTTCTGTGGAATTTTACAACCGACGCAGTAAAAATCATATTCAGGAAGTGCCGAGCGAGTGTAACACCGCAAAATCGTCCCCGAGCAGTGTCAGATAAAAGTATGGGGAACGGATGAGCTTGAAATTACCTCGACCAAGGACCAGCGCCACAAAAAATTTTTAAAAGGTCCGGATTTGTTCCTGTGCGGGTTTTTTGGGTCACTTTGTCGTTTTTCCGGTAGGGAAAGCGTCACCGGAATTCCGCTTGTATTGTTTTTTATTCGGTAGAGTGATTCTTGAAATTTTCATTCAGGGGAGATGTAAAAGTTATTACAGGGATTTACAAACATAAATTCAATCACGAGGCGGAAAAAAGTGGTCAATGGTATTTACACAGTTGTACATGAATTTACGCACACGATTTGGAATCATCTGCATAGACTTACTTTAAAAAGAGGACTTTGTGTAAACAATCGTGAATTGTGCCCTATTGTTTTTATACAGGGTGTGGCGTGTATAATCTATAAAAACTAAACTACAGCTTCCTAACGATATTTGTAATAGAAAAAGTTCTATTTTTCTATATTAAATGTATTGTTGTTATTGCAAGAGTTCGCAAACAAAACCACATCCGTAAGCATCTGTAGTTGCCAACTGCGTGCACTAAACAAACTCCATTAAAATACGGAACAAAATGAAATAAAACTTACCATTTCTAGAGAAAATGTTGAAAATGAACCCCATTAGCGCGGATACAGGCATGGCACCGACGCACCCAATTTTGGCGAATATTTTCCCAAATTCCAGGTATTCCCCTACTTGTGTCAGCAGCTTCAAGTATACGGTTTCGCAATTCTTCCACCGTAGCAATTGGAGTATTGTAAACCAATAACTTCAAGTGACTCCAAAGATAAAAGTCCATTGGAGTTAGATCGGGTGATCGAGGTGGCCACGGCACAGGACCAAAGCGTCCAATCCATCGCTGAGGAAACATTTCATTCAAAAGTGTCGTTACTTCTCGAGTACTGTGTGGAGGAGCCCCATCTTAAAGATAAAACGTACGTGCCCCAACTTGTAATGCCACATCGTCCAATAATTCAGGTAACCGATTCTTCAAAAAGTCAGCATATTATATTGATCCATTTAGTCGTCCTTCAAAGAAATAGGGACCCACAAGTACATCGCCTATTATGCCAGCCCAAACATTTACCGAGAACCGATATTGAAAATGGGTTTTCCTAGTTGCATGAGAATTTTCATCGGCCTATATCTGCATAATTATGGAAATTTACTTCATCACGGGTAAATGTCGCCTCATCTGTTACACCAACATAAGCAGGAAAGTCTACTTGACTGGCACATTGCCGTAAAAACCATCTGCAAAAACGCATTCGTTGATCACAATCCGAGGGTAAAATCTGTTGAACTGGTTGCATATGATATGGGTGCAACAGCTGGCGCCTTAAGATGCGATGTACGGTACGAGATGAGGTTCCTACTTGGTGTACGAGTCGTCGAGTACTAATTGTGGGGTCTTCATCAAGATTTTCCAACACTGTATCTTCGACATTAAGATTCACTTGCTGACCATGTCCTTCTCCTCGAGGAATAACACTTCCCGTATCTCGCAGTCGCTGAACGCACTGTAGGATTGTATTTGCACATGGGGGGTGACGTTGTGGCCATCGTTCCCGGTACAACCTAGTCGCTGCGAGCGCATTTTCTCCGGCTGCACCATACACTAACACCATATCGACACGTTCGGAAATAGTAAATGCATTGTTTTCTCGGTTCATTGTAAAATTAGTTTGTGCACAAACTAAAAAATTAAGCAAAGTAAGAAATAAGAATCTCGTTTTTAATGTACTCTTATTTTTTATTTCTTTATAAAAATTACACTGCCACTATCGTGGAATTGCAAAATAAGAACTTTTGTCTGGAATCTTTCACTTGTTAACACTGATAGGTCGATGGACGATGATTAATATTTAATAATTAAGTGAATAATGTGTTCAATACATATACAAAATCAGTTGACTGCACAAAATATTTGACAATGTAACCTAACCTTCTTTTAGTATTACTAGTATTAGATTATGCCGACTTAAATTATAAGGTTGCATCTCGGGCAGCATAAAAACATTTCCAAAATTTTTAATAAATAACACAGGGTCGGCCTTCATTTTCTTTGAATAAATGAACATTAATTTACAAAAAAAAAAACAAAAAACGCGAAGATTTTCTTATAAGACTTTTCTATTACAGATATCATCAGGAAGCTGTAGTTTAATTTTTATAGATTATACACGCCACACCCTGTATAAACCCACATATATCTAATTAAATCTAGAAGACTTTACTTACCGAAGATATCAAATGCGTCTGCTTTAATTGTTGATATTCGCTAAATGAATCCGATCTGGTTTCCGGCATCGCGTCATATCGTGTTAAGTGTCGGATTTGTTTGCCCGGTTGTTCAGCGTCTGTTTCTTGTCAACTTATATCTCGTTAAGGGTCCTCCGGCGAGGACGTGATTGAAAGGCCGCAATCAAGAGAGTTTGGAAATGACATTAGAGAAATGGACCCCTCTGAGGAAAATGTTAACAAGTTATACAGCATTACTGTTTTTATTGCTCGGGGGTAATTCGAAAAGTTTCGTTTCGTCCCCCAAGTTGCGCAGCCCAACACTTTTTCTCGTTGATAACGACATCACAGTTTTTAAAAAAGTGTTATTAGAACGATTGTTACTCTCAGGAGCTCAACACACAGTATCTAATAATTAAAATCAATTTGTTTGTATGTATTAAGTTATTTAAATTATTCTGTTATTAAAAAAACTTGTTAATTAATTAAGTTAATTAATCAATCAATTAATTAATTCATTCATTCATTCATACATTCATTCATTCATTCATTCATTCATTCATTCATTCATGAAGTAATTTACAATTGCCATGTTACGCATGTATGAAAAAAATGTTATTTTATAATTAAATAACAGTACAGGTCCAAATCAATGAAAGCCTACATAGATCTGTATCAATTATCACAGATTCGTCTACACAGATCTACATCGATCTGCCGATGCAAATGTACATCGACCTAAGGCGTATATCAATCCAAACAGATCTATAAACAGATCTAGATCCATCTACACTGATTTACATTGATTTACACATCTACATATATCGTTATTCTGTGATTAATTATGGGAATCAGTAGATTTATTAAAATCAGATGACATGACATTCTTTTATTTTTTTAATTACTTACTTTGTAATTTTATTACGAAAATATAACTTTGCTTAAAAAACTTCACATAGTTATGAATTATATGCATTTAAATTTAAAAACGTTTAGACTAAATGTTAATATGGATATAAATCAATATAATATCACACAGATCTACATAGATGTACACTCATTTTCGCTAATTATTTATGCAAATTAGTGTAAGGCAAAATTTCCTGAATATTCACAAATCTACAAATATATAACACAGGTCTACATAAATACTCGTATAATACATCTACATTGTATAAATGTATCTACATAAATTCACAAATATCTATGTAGATTCATTAATTTTCTGTAAGTACCTTTAATAATAATTACATCATTAATTTCGACGAGAAGAAAGCATTTCAAAATTTTAATTACATTTTATTTTAATAAAAGAACTTTCAAAATTCCTATTAAGTTTTTTGAATTTCTTAGATTCTTATGAAACAGATTCACTTAAAAATATTGACTAAAAATAGATCAAAATTAATAAAGACTAGTATCTACACATCGCTCTGCGCAGATCTAAATCGATCTACATAGATCTATATCGTTATTCTGTAAAAACTCATATGCGACGATCTAGACAAATACAAATTCATCTACATAGATCTACAACAATATTGTCTAATTAATATGATATAATGTAATTCAAACTAACATCATTTTATTGACACATCATCCTGCATCTACATCTATTTACATAGATTTACATCGATCAATGTTAGACATCTACATCGATCTACACAAGCTTATATCAATCCAAACAGATCTGTAAACAGATCTACATAGACCTACACATTAATTATGGAAATCAGTGTAGATTTACTAGTCAGTAAGATTTCACATATAAAGTGATCTACAGAGATCTAATATACTTCGATTTCATCCGCTATTATGGACCTAAATGTATGTATATAAATATACTTGGATCATATGAAGATTTGAATAGATAGTGATCCCTGCCGTTTTTTAATTTTATTTTTAAATTACGCCCTAGTTTTATGACGAAAAAATAATTTTATTAAAAGACTTCTTATAATTATGATGGATGATGATTATGATGATAATACGGCTCAAAATCAATAAAGGATTACACAGATCGACATAGATATACATCCATCTTCGCTAATTTTTTGTGCAAATTAGCGTAAATTTATTCAAATTGACAAAATTTTGTAGATATTGACAGGTCTACCAATATCTATCACTGGTCTACATAAATATCATTCAACTATATTGTATCTGCGTAACTTCACAAATATATATTCAAATTCATAAATTTTCTGCATTTACCTTTATTAATAATTGTATGATTAGTTTCGACGAGACAAAAGTTTTGTGAGCAAGTATTTGAGATAAATAATCAAGACTTAAATTTCACCCGAAATATTATTTTTTCCAATGAGGCTACTTTTGTTTTAAACGTAAACGTAAACAGACAAAACTGCAGGTACTGGGCAAATGAAAATCCTCGTTGGACAAGTCTGTCACACACAGCATCGTCAAAGAATAAATGTTTGGGCAGGTATTGTCGAAAACCGAATTCATGGACTTTGTTTTTTTGAAGAAAGTTTAAATGAAGAACGCTACTTAGACTATCTTCAGTTTGAAATCATCCCCGCTTTAGCTGTTGTGTTTCCTAATCCTCAAGATCCAGATATTCCTCATAATGACATATGGTTCCAATACGATGGGCCTCCTCCTCATTTTGCAATTGCTGTTCGACAATTTCTTGACTTAATTTTCCCTTATAAATAGATTGAACGCAGAGATCCTATTGAGTGGCCACCAAAGTCACCGGATTTAACCCCTTTAGATTTCTTCTTATGGGGTTATTTGAAATCTAAAGTTTATGTGAATAGACCAAATGATCTTGATGACCTGAAACAGAGAATACATCAGGAAATAAGACTTATTCCAGCAGAGGTAATTGAAAACGTCCAATGGGAAACAATCTTTCGACTACAAAAATGTATTGAAGTAAACGGACAAAACATTGAACATTTATTATAAAGCAATAGTTATTTAAATAATGTTTTATGATTAAACATTAATTTTTTTTCCATTCATCACAATTCAAACGTAATTATTACGAAAACCACTGATTTTAGAGATATGGTATGTTATACAAAAAGTGTTTAGAATTTACCGTGCAATTAAAAAATGCCATAACATATAGGGTTTTCCATTAAAAAAAAATCAATGATGACTGCGTATATTCTTCTCGAGACACCCTGTATACAATTTTCTTATATCGAAAAATCCGCAACTAAAAATACGTGTCCGAGCGTTTTTCCACAAAATAATTACCTTAATTTTAAAGGAATTTGTTCCTTTCATCATGAACGCATTGGTTGTATATCTTCTGCAGTCTGAACACAGCTTTAGCGTTCCCTCGCACGTGACTTGCCACTTTTCCCGTAACGTCATGTCTCGCCATACATTAATTTCGGCGATTAGAATGTTAACTCCGAAATTAACGCTAAGCCGTCGTTATTCTCTTTCCATGTCTAAACATTCGGGGTGCGTGAGTGAACAAAAGACTTACTACACCATACTTTACACAAGTGGCGCAATTTACAAGTTATATCGTGTTGATCGCGGGCTTTTCGTACTTGACTAAATAATTTCCTTTAAGAGGTTTAACTGGTATTTACATGCGTAAATCCGCGACAAGCGCCTGGCTTTAGACACGCGCCTCGTGCCACCTCACACTGAGGAGGAAGCGTTTGATAAATTTATTTTAATTTTGGTTACAATCTGGTGTTTGGAGCCCACAAATTATAAAATTGTTATAAAGTTTTTAGTTGACAATGCCAATCGTGCAATGTTGGTTGCCTATGCCGGGTGGTCACGTGGCTTGTAATCATTTATTAAAGCCGAGTGTTTTCTACATAAAATTGTACTTCGTTCAATTACAGAAAAACCTATAAAATATAGAATTTCGAGTAGGACGAAAAAATACAAAGATAAATCTAGTAACACATGTTATAAATTTAATATTATAACTACTTTAACATAGCACTAAAGTTTCAATGGTGATACTTAGGAATTCAATATAAAGACTAAAAAATGATGATTTCAGATGAATATCATAACATTTTAATAGACTAAAGGCATAATGTGACTCTTTTAAGTCAATAATGAATCACTTTTTGTAAAGGGAATGTTTTAATGTTTAGTGACAATTTAGTCCTTTCAAGTAAAAGTCAATACAGCACTTTCAAATCAATAATATGAGTGCAATATATTCTTATACAATCTTTAATGGTAATTGTGAAATTAAAACTAGTATTCTCGTTTTAAATCAATAATATAGCACTTTTTATAGACTAAAGTACACTTAATAACACTATAGTCTTTCAAAGCTAATTATTCTTTTACATGAGTAACATAGCATTTTTTATACTTTTCAAAGACTTTTTTATAGACTTTTTTTATAGACTGTTAAGTCAGCAATATAACATTTTTTGTAGAGGGCAAGTTTAATGGTGAGCGACAATTAGCACTTTCAGTTTAATAATATAATACCTTATAGACTAGCTTTTTAGTGGTAACACTTTTCATATAAAAACCAATATCAACCTTTTAAAACAGCGTATATAGCACTTTTTATAGATTAAACTGCATGTTTTAATACTGAATAACACTATAGCCCTTCAAAATTTAACCTAATTTTTTTTATAAAACTAATCCTTCTTTTTCATTAGTAATATATCACTTTTTATAGACTAAAGCGCATGTTTCAATTCCGAATAAGACTTTAGTGCTTCAAAATAAAATCCTACATAACACTTCTTTTAAATTATTGATATAATAGCTTTTCAGACTAATTTTTTAATTGTGAAATCTTAGTCTTTTAAAACATAAACTAGCACTTTTTATACTTTAATGTTTTAATGGTAAATAACATTTAAGTTTTTCAAAATAAAAACTAATACAGAATTTTTAAAGAAGTACTATAGCACTTTTTATAGACTAAAGTGCGTTTTAGTTATCAGTTTAGTATTTCAAACTAATACGGAATTTTTAAATGAGTGCTATAGCACTTTTTATAGACTAAAGTGCGTTTTAATTAAGTATCTATCAGTTTAGTTTATCTTGTATGTAAATTAAATTTTCGATGGATGACAACTAATATTACTTTTTTTACGTTAGAAAAGTGCTGGTTCACAATTTGGTTAATCAAAATTAAAATTAATTTTAAATTGCTCATAAATCATGTTTTATAGACTAGTATGCATGTTTTAAAGATGAGTAAGTCTTTAAAAATAAAGATTAGTATAGTACTTCCAAATTGGCAATAATAACACAATTTTATAGACTAATTTTAATGGTAATAGCTTAATAGTAACAATTTAGTACTTTAAAAACTAACATTGCTCTTTTAACTTTGTAATATTGCATTCATTAGAGTGTATGTTTTAATGCTAAGTGACACTTTTGTCTTTCAAAAAATAAACTAATGTAGAATTTTTAAAAAAGGAACTTATCACTTTTTATAGACTAATATGAACCTTTTAATTAAAAACCAACATAGAACCTTCAAATTAATAATAGGTACATAATACTTTTATAGACTAATTTTTAGCGCTATTTCATGAAGTGTTTGTTTTAATGCTGAGTACCAAAAAAAAATAAAATAAAACCTAATGCAGAATTTTAAAATCACTAATGTATCACTTTTTATAGACTAAGATGCATGTTTTAATTCTGAATCTAATGCTTTAGTCTTTTAACGTAGACTGATTTTAAATCATAGATATTAAAAGTAAACCCCTTAGTTCTTAAAAATATTGTACTAAAATTGAATGAATAAATCCATGGAATCCAAAAATTACAAATTTTACAAATATTTCTGCGATATCTGGTGCAGTATTTCCACATCGCATTATATAAAATAATTATTCTAATGTAAAATTATTAATTTATTTTTTGTGTGGATGGAATTGTTCATTATGTATTATAATACGAAAAAAAAATGTTCCGTTATTTTAATAAATCACCTCCCCTAATTTTTATTCAACCGCGTTGCCGATATTTGAAATTCAAATATCTGCAACTCCGTTATGTAAATTAATCGTATAACTACGTACATTTTCCTTCTTTATGATTGGTAAATATACCATTAGTCATTGTTTGGTTAGCCGCGAGCGGCATTTATATTTAGCCGACAGGTTGTCATAGGGAACTAGAAGAGTATAAATTTTGACGTTTGTTACGCCTTCTAAAGGAAATAAAATTTGTGAATTCATAACACGGCAAAGTTTGGATAGTCATACGTGTAGACACTATTTTGTTATAGTTAAACATATTAAACAAAAGTAAACATACACTGTTGAGAGATAAAACAATATTGTGAGATAGTTTCATTATTAGCTACTTACCTATGTATTTGACAATACAGAGTGTTAAAAAAAGAGTGTAAAATATTTAAGGAGGTAATAGTATGAACCAAAATAAGCAGAAAAGTCTCAATAAACATGGGTCCGCAAAGTAACGGTTGCGGAGATATGGAATGTTTTATGTTTTTTAGCCCTTTTTTATTTTGCAAAAACGTTGTGTATTTTCTTATAATAGTTGGTTGGTGTTTAGTGAAATAAACAGTACGTATTTGACAGTTGTTCTCAGTGCACAAGTTTTCTTTCGCTATGGCTGGTTACTCTAACGCAGAATTAACAGACATGCATTTCATGTATGGTCGTGCTAATGGGAACGCCACCGAAGCGCGACGTCTTTATGTTGACGCTTATCCAAATCGCCAGATTCCTTCACAACGCATGTTTGGAAGAATTCACCAAAGATTGCGTGATACCGGTTCCTTGAGCAAACAGTGCCATTTATCCGGAAGACCAAGGTCGGTATCCACTCCTAGAGCAGAAGAAGAAATTCTAGCACTGGTAGAGCAGAATCCAGGTACGAGTGTGCGGAGAATATCAGCCGAGGTAGGAATTAGTGGTCCTCTTGTTTGGAGAATCCTTCACGAGCAACTGCTTTATCCATACCATGTGCAACGAGTACAGGCCTTAAATCCAATAAATGATCATCAAGCACGTTTGGTTTTTTGCCGCTGGTTTCTACGTCATGATGCTGAAGACCCTCGTTTTCTTGCAAACATTCTTTTTACTGATGAGGCCGGGTTCACAAGAAATGGAGTGTTTAATTTTCACAATACGCATATTTGGGCCGACGAAAATCCTCATGCTCTAATAGAATCTGGACATCAGGCACGTTTTTCATTAAACATTTGGATGGGTATTGTAGGTGACAGGTTTCTAGGTCCTGTTGTTTTACCAAACCGATTAACAGGCGCTGCTTACCTCAACTTTCTGCAGAACACACTGTATGAGTTTTTGGAAGACATTCCTTTGAATCAGAGGCAACAAATGTGGTTCCAGCATGATGGTGCTCCAGCTCATTTTTCCATGGCCGTTAGAGAGCATTTACACCAAACTTTTCCACATAGATGGGTAGGAAGGGCCGGACCTGTTTTATGGCCTCCAAGATCGCCTGATCTGAACCCTCTAGATTTCTTTGTTTGGGGATATTTGAAGACATTAGTGTATGGTACTCCTGTAAATAGCCTGGAAGAGCTGCAGCTACGGATTAATCAAAAGTGTCAAGAAATCCAAACCAAGGAGGGTGTTTTCGAAAGAGTTCGAATATCGTTGAGACGAAGATGTCGTGCCTGCTTGGAAATGGACGGAGGGCACTTTGAACATCTTCTGTAACTTTGTTTTTTGTTTGTTAAAAGCTTCCTTTGTCGGTTTATTCCTAATAAAATAAAATGTTTGAAAAACGAATAGTGGTCCATATCTCCGCAACCGTTACTTTGCGGACCCACGTTTATTAATACTTTTCTGCTTATTTTGGTTCATACTATTACCTCCTGAAATATTTTACACTCTTTTTTTAACACCCTGTATAATAAGTATCCATTAAATTACGTTAAATTTAGTCTTACTTTGTTTTGTTGTAAGGAAGTTTTTTTTAATTACTTTAAATCAATACCTGCCTTGTCCTTATCCTTAAAGCCTTTGTACTATCCCTCACACTGACGTCAGACACTACCCGCGTACTATGCGACGCGTACATTCACCGCGAACTCAAAGACTGAAACTATAAGCAGCTTTGAGCCGGCATCAGTTCCCTCCTAAATCACGTAATTTCAAAAACGTTTTGTAGTTCAGTTTCTACATTTTAAAAGTTCTATTTTAAAGAATGATTTGAATGTATTTCTCAAATCATTCTAAAGATTAGGATACCTGTTATGTTGTTTTCTTTCTACACCTACACTCAATATTTTCTATTCGTTGTTAATCTTATTAAACAGAGTTCTTTTAAGTCTATTCCCAACTAACTGACTGTCTAAACCACTGGCTTTCGAGATACAGGGCGTTGGTGATTATTTAAACATTTATATGGTCAATTATTCTAAATTAATCGAAGGAAAATTCGTTTGAACTTTTGATACGAACTTATACAGCACATTAAAATCCGTTCATATAATGTTGATGTAATAAAAATTTAATAAGGATAGGATGAAATAAGGAACACGAAAACTTAATAATTGGTTTTAAGCAAGGACATTTAAATAAAGGGGACTATGCATATCGCAGTCTATCTCATATGTTAGGTGAAGCTAGACAAGGGGAAAGCAGAGGGCTTTATTTTCATCCAACTGATGCGCGCGACTACATCTCCATTGTCGTACATTTTGGATGGGTCAAAATAAAATATTTTATAGTCCCAAGTCAATATATTTCAACAGCTACTCAGTATTTTTATAATAAATATATATAATATTTTTATAACTTCTTGGAATCCCAATAACTGTAACCATTTCTTTCTTGTTGCACCATCCCCAAGCATCCTAAAAACGTTCACATTTCACTTTTAGAATACTGAGGCAAATTTTCAGTGAGACATAAAAATATATTCCCAAAGGAGAACATCAAATGGTTGAATGAATGCAACTTTCAGTTGATTGCATCTTCGGTATTTTTATGTATAAGTGAACCACCACCATATTTTTGCTGTTGTATTTATTCAGTTTTTATGCTCGTGCATTTAGTAAAATTGTAAATATATTTTTGAAAAGGTTTTTGTCGTAGAGGAAAATGAAAATGATGAATGATTAAAATTTGTAATGTTGGGTATAAGGGATAACATTGAAATACCTATAAATATATTAAATATAAATAATGTCTGTAACTTATTTGTGGTGCAGCATTTTCCTTTGATTNTTGAAAAACGAATAGTGGTCCATATCTCCGCAACCGTTACTTTGCGGACCCACGTTTATTAATACTTTTCTGCTTATTTTGGTTCATACTATTACCTCCTGAAATATTTTACACTCTTTTTTTAACACCCTGTATAATAAGTATCCATTAAATTACGTTAAATTTAGTCTTACTTTGTTTTGTTGTAAGGAAGTTTTTTTTAATTACTTTAAATCAATACCTGCCTTGTCCTTATCCTTAAAGCCTTTGTACTATCCCTCACACTGACGTCAGACACTACCCGCGTACTATGCGACGCGTACATTCACCGCGAACTCAAAGACTGAAACTATAAGCAGCTTTGAGCCGGCATCAGTTCCCTCCTAAATCACGTAATTTCAAAAACGTTTTGTAGTTCAGTTTCTACATTTTAAAAGTTCTATTTTAAAGAATGATTTGAATGTATTTCTCAAATCATTCTAAAGATTAGGATACCTGTTATCTTGTTTTCTTTCTACACCTACACTCAATATTTTCTATTCGTTATTAATCTTATTAATAACAGAGTTCTTTTAAGTCTATTCCCAACTAACTGACTGTCTAAACCACTGCCTTTCGAGATACAGGGCGTTGGAGATTATTTAAACATTTATATGGTCAATTATTCTAAACTAATCGAAGGAAAAATCGTTTGAACTTTTAATACGAACTTAATTTAATATGGATAGGATGAAATAAGGAACACGAAAACTTAATAATTGGTTTTAAGTTACCATCGTTATAAAAATCTTTGGTTAAGTGCTCATATAATTTCTTGTAAATACAGTGGAAGTTTACAAGAACGACATTTGAATTCTTAGAATATATGCTAGCTTGCTTATTTATATCGGTGAAGAGTGTTCAATAATTATCATTACCTTAGTAAAAAAACATTGAAAATCAATATTTTCATTCATTAATAAACTGTTTACTTAAAGTCATTGCCGACTTGTTCAATTTTTTACTATTTAGATAGACAAATATGGACACAGCTAATATGGAAAAACTTATTTAATCCCAGAAAGATAGTTTTTAATTTGGTAATACCACTGTTTCACATAATTGGGTTCTTTTGTGGTTATGCTGGTTATTTTCCCAAGTTTTAATAACAAAACTTAAAGCAGGCAATAACCAACTACTGTTCAATTGTTACCAGAAACTTTAGACAATAAGACAGAGCAGTTACTTCAGAACTAAACGTTTCTTACTAAACATTAAATTACCCCCTCAGCGATGTTTATCTTACATTTCAGACTAGTTACATGCAGAAAGTTCTAATTGGTAACTTGTTGGAGTCAGACATTAAAATCACGTTTCGTGCTACGAATTGAGAATATAGCCTCGTCTCTAGATAAAACAAAAGCTTGTACAATTTTAATTAAAAAATAAAACGATGAATTAAAATGTTAATGTACGAAAGTTTGGAAGAATAATTTACAAAGGCTCAGTGCCGTTCCTTGAGGTACCCTACCGAAACTGGCATAAAAAAACTTTGCCATGACTCATTTTCATTTCTTTTTCAATGTTTTGCGTTATAAATATCTGTAAATCGTCCCTGAATTCTTATACTATCATTTATAATCCGACTTCTTCCTATACCTTTCACTAGTCTCCGTTCTGTAATGGAACTATATCTCTATTCTGTAAAGACACAATGTCCCTTTGGAATTCAGATTACGAGAAGAAAAACGCTCGGATGCCTTATAAACCAGGGCGGATCTGTTTTGAAGTCGATGTGAAAGAGGGGCAAGAAAGTTTTTTCTGGATTATCTTCAGTACAACTCCCATAATAAAAGTGTAGATCCCTAGATCTGGGCGAGGTCCGGAACATTTTCAAAATTGCGCAAATGTTTAAAGCATTTTAAAAAATACCTATTTTATCCGAGTTTTTTACTTATATCTTGGAACCTATACATTTTGGAAGAATATTGAAGAGGAAAAAAGTTTTAGAATTGAATTTTGCACAATATACTGTCAGTTAAAAATTTATTACCGATGTTGCAAAATAGCAATAACTGATGAAAAAAAAAGCAAAATAATCAAGTTTTTTGAATAATTTTTTAAAATATTATAATTGCTCCGAGGACATTCTAATTTTGGTAAAAAAAATAATTTAGAATATAATAAAACAACACACAAATTTCATTAAAATCGGTTCAATAGTTTTTCCAAAATAATTGTTTGAAAAAAAAATTTCGAATTTTCAAAAGGTTGCAAGCATCTAGATACTTGAACATTTTTTCACATAGAAAAGACCGCTCAACCTTTTAAATGGTTTTTGAAAAATTGAAATCGGTTGATTAGGTTAATCGATTGATTCGGTTAATCGGTTAATTGATCGGTTAATTAATTAGCTTAATCGATTGATTGACAGTAAATTTTTGAAGTTAACACCTTTTTTTTATTTTTAAACAATTAGATTACATTTAACAATTTGCAATTATAATTTTAAAGTACTATCTTTCCTGAATTTTACCTGTATTCAACAAAAAAATTATTTCCAAATAAAAAAATTATTTGTTTAAACAAAAATTATTTAAATAATTGTAATAATTATAACTAAATACATTCACATTCAGAGTGTTGAAATATATACGTAAACAAATTTTTCCATTGAAAAAATGCATAAACTTTGTTTATAACAAAACATGTGCAAATTGGAGAGTTGGCATTACGATATTCGAATTCCTTGGCTCGCGAGACATCGCATTAAAAAAAGAGCGAAATTGGTCCATTAGAAGCCGAGATAATGTATTTTTTTTCGTACCTTCGCATTTTCAACCTCCGAATTCAGTCTCAGAGCGAAAGCTCCCTCCACTACTTTTCGTGTTTTGAGTCACCTTTTGCGCGTGCGAGCGACAGCTTTTTTCCAGCTTAGAACTCCGAAAAACGAAGCCACTGGATCAAAGATTATTGCTAAATTATTTATAAATTAACGGTAAATGCCGATAAACTTTGACCGCGTATATCGCGAGAACCAATAAACGGAATTTAACTTTTTCTTAAAAAAGAAGCGTCCATTTTGAAAATTCGAAAAATTTATTTCAAAATTTTTTCAAAAAATTATTTTGCTAGAACTATCGAACCGATTTTAATGAAATTTGGTGTGTTTTTATTATACTCTAAAGTTTTTTTTACCAAAATTAGAATGCCCTCGGAACAATTATAATATTTTAAAAAATTATCCAAAAAACTTTATTATTTTGCCTCTTTTTCATCAATTATTGCTATTTTGCAACATCGGTAATAAATTTAAACATTTTTGACTTAGAGTATATTGCGCAAAATTTAATTCTAAAACTTTTTCATCTTCAATATTCTTTGCAATTTTGAAAATGTTCCGGACCTCGCCCAGATCTAGGGATCTACACTTTTATTATGTGACTTGTACTGAAGGTAATCCAGCAAAAAATAGCTCGCCCCCTCTTACATCCAAGATGTGGGATATTCCGACAGATCCGCCCTGGTCTATTATTTATTTACTTGTTTTTGTTCAGAGTAATATCCTACACTTTGAAATGCTTCAATTACTTGGAAGACAAACATATTTACCGCACACAGAAATAACAATATTAAGTGACCTAATCGTTATCCATTTTACGTATTTGTATGAAGGACATTAACAAATTGCTTCAAAGGATACGGACGCGCTAAAACGTATTTTGATAAGGTCGAAACTTTCCGAAGTATAAATTTAATGTATCAGAAAATACCCTTCCACGTTTTGGTCGTAAAAGATGTTATAGGAAAATTCACTGGAAGGATTAACGCATATTCAATTTGTCTGTCTGTCAGAAATAGATTCAATTGTGGTCAAGTTTAACGCTCCACTTTGAACTCAAGTGGTGCGTCTATATTTATCATTTCACAACCGTCAATATTTTCATTAGTTCTCGACATTACAGTATTTTGCCATTTAGCAAAACTGATATATTCACCATATTCAATTATACATAGAACAAAATTGATTTTGCAAAGTATATTGTGGTATTATGGTTCCAAAATTTTATAGATAGATTGATATTTACTTGGTCTCTTCTTATTTTACAAACAAAATATAGATAGTGGTTTCTGAAAGTAGCATTGCCTAGAATGCGAATTATTTTTTTTTTGTTGGTGAAAAACATTTCCAGGTTACCCTCCGAAAGTTATATTTTCATGTTATATATTTATCGATTATACAGGGTGTCCCATAAGCACATGATCTAACTTCCATTAAGAAAAAATGTCTGGCTCCTCTGCTATTGACTGTCAAAGTTCTTGAAAAAAAATATGTTTTTTGTAATATCTGGAGAATGTTACGATGGATTTTAATGAAACTTGCTGTGGACTTGTTCCTAAGTAAAACTCATGTTTTGCTGAAGCAACCGCGTCCATCTGCCTTGGGCTAGTGGTAAATTTTTGAGTGTCTTGGTACAAGAATTACCAGAACTTTTTATTTGGTAGCTGGAATTAATTCATTTTATTTTTATTGATGCATCTGAAGCAACCGCGTCCATCTGCCTTGGGCTAGTGGTAAATTTTTGAGTGTCTTGGTACAAGAATTACCAGAACTTTTTATTTGGTAGCTGGAATTAATTCATTTTATTTTTATTGATGCATCCAAGGACATTTAAATAAAGGGGACTTATTTATTTACATTTCTAGATGAAACCTGGTCTATTCAGTCTAATTGTATCATTGTTGTCAGCTGTATAATTATACTGGAAATGTACTTAATACTTTTATCGCAATTTTCATCACAATTGTGAAAATTATTATCGCAATAATTTGTAGCGTGTTCCTCGTTCGTTCTGCCGTGGTTGGCAGAATATGGCGTCTCTTGTTAGAAAATAGTTGTGATTTTAGTAAGTGAAACGTGATTAGTGTTTATACATGTATTTTGGATAAACTTTCAAGGTGTGAATATGGTTAGACAGTGCAGAATTTGAAAGAAATTGGATTATAAACATCCACATCAGCTATCCTTCCACAGGTAAGCGTGCTTGAAGGTGACTTTGGAATGTATATGCAACTGTGGCCATTGTCGTGCGTGTGGGTAACTTTTATTTGAATAACGGTAAAATTTTATAAAACTGACTTGGTATTTTTTAAATTTTTTGATGAAATAGTAAGAAAACAATAATATGAACCACGTTTGGCCATTAAAATCAAAGGAAAATGCTGCACCACAAATAAGTTACAGACATTATTTATATTTAATATATTTATAGGTATTTCAGTGTTATCCCTTATACCCAACTTTACAAATTTTAATCATTCATCATTTTCATTTTCCTCTACGACAAAAACCTTTTCAAAAATATATTTACAATTTTACTAAATGCACGAGCATAAAAACTGAATAAATACAACAGCAAAAATATGGTGGTGGTTCACTTAGGTATACATAAAAATACCGAAGATGCAATCAACTGAAAGTTGCATTCATTCAACCATTTGATGTTCTCCTTTGGGAATATATTTTTATGTCTCACTGAAAATTTGCCTCAGTATTCTAAAAGTGAAATGTGAACGTTTTTAGGATGCTTGGGGATGGTGCAACAAGAAAGAAATGGTTACAGTTATTGGGATTCCAAGAAGTTATAAAAATATTATATATATTTATTATAAAAATACTGAGTAGCTGTTGAAATATATTGACTTAGGACTATAAAATATTTTATTTTGACCCATCCAAAATGTACGACATTGGAGATGTAATCGCGCGCATCAGTTGGATGAAAATAAAGCCCTCTGCTTTCCCCTTGTCTAGCTTCACCCAACATATGAGATAGACTGTGACATGCATAGTCCCCTTTATTTAAATGTCCTTGGATGCATCATTCCTTTTTCAAGATTTTCGTACTCTTGGTAAAATCTGGTAGCATTCATAGTTTTTACGCAATTTTTTTTTTCAATTTTAGACAATCATTATCACTACTACTTAAGTACAACAACTACTCACTACAATTACTACTATCGTAGTAAGCGATGATGTCATTTTATAATAAATGAATCAAGTCAATCAGTTCGTTTCGAATGGCGTTTTCTAATGAAGAGATGACCGACTGATCAAAGTCTTAGGGTTTTGCGAAATCAACTTGGGTGGGAGTGTACGCGTCTACGCGTAATTAAAAAAATTCGACTATTTTTTTAACAGACCTCATACCCTATGAAAGACGGTTACCAGATAAAACAATCCTAAGTAAAATGCGGAAACAAAAAATCAAGAATTATGATGTCACAGGCCTTTGCCCCTACTTCTATCCATCAAAACTCTTAAAACGTTATTCCGCCAAACTCTAGACTGTCCCAACAAGCCACTGCGTAAACTTTATCTATCAATAGGAAGTAAATCGCTTTAGAAATAGATCAGAATATCCTCATCCATCTTACCTGTTGCGGGGCGATTCTAAAAATAAAAACCGGCCGCCTGATTTTCATTTAATAAATAAATCAAGGATTGGCTCCGACAGCTTAGAGCTCCAGGGAATTTATGTTTAGACGAAATTATGATTCGATTCAATTTGATGTTTAAAAACAAACTTGACGTTCGATGCCGTGAATTATGCGAGATGAGCGTTAATAAATTTTGTAATTTAGATAAGCAGATCGGAGATAATTGAATATTAAAATTAGCGTCATGGTTACTGACGTTCGAACATCGCAACGCTTCTCTTTGTTATTTTCAGTATATTTTTCAAAAAATGACAACACAAATGTAAAATCAATCTCTAGGTAGCGGGCGAAGATTTCAGTACACTTTAAATCGTCTTAGACGTTTAAAATTTGTGTCGCTTTCCACAAATGACGGGTGTTGTTAACAAATGGTGTGTCAGTGGCGTCTATCTTACCCTTAATATAAGGGGGCATAACAATAAAAATAAATAAAGTATTTTCCGTGGCTGAGGCGACTAGGACATATGTTCGGTGACTTGTTTTATGTCTTTTTTTATTTATTCTAAAGAAGCTTCAGTTAAAACCTCCAAGAAAAACCTTTATGAATGTAAAAAAACATCACACTGCACGTTACACATTACATCTTTCAATAAATAATAAGCCAAAACAAAAATTTCAATATTTTTGCGACTATAACTCTGGAACCAATTAACGAATCACCACGTTTGTTTTTTTAAAGAAGCGTCTTTTTTTGTATAAAATATATTTATTAAGTATTTGTTTATAAGCGCAAAAATTACGCATATCTTTAAACAATTACCACGGCTCTCCTAATTAACGGATTTCAATTTTTCTGGACGCATTTTAAAGTTTGAGTGCTCTTTTTTATGTGATAAAATTTTCAAGTATCTAGAAGTCTTAATTTAGGCTCTGTTAAATTTGCAAAAATTTCAATTTTTTTCAAAAATCTAGATTGCAAAATGTGTATTACTTGGAGATTTACAAGTTGAATAGGACTTGATTCATTGTTGTTGTTAATTCCAGTTCTAATTTGTTATTTCTATTTTTTTAATTAGAAAAATTACTGTTATTTGGTTTACAGGCTACCGTTTCAGAGTTACTTCTGAGGAAGAGAGCGATATGTCTCTCAAAACGTCAAGAAACCTATACCAACGACGTGGTAACCAACCCGGAAATTGTCATATCAAGCTATTTTTATACTATATTAAATTTAAAAAAAAAGTTTACTTATTTTTTACAATTTCTGTCAGTTATAAGATAGATAGTTAAAAATTGCATCATCTTATTTACAAAATGTGATTCTTCTTTGTTTGACTAAACCCCGTATTTCTTGACCTCTTGAATAACTTTGTTAAATACAGTTTTTAAGGAAAACAAAAATTAAAAGCACTTTGCTTAGGGAAAATTTCACATTTTGAATTTTTTTGGACGCCCTATATATTTTATTACATATTATTGATTACTGTTTTTTATCAAGAATAACTATTTCTCGAAAAATCAACAATAAAAAGGTTTACAAGAGTGCGGTACCCCATCCGGAGACACACTGTATATAGAAAATGTTTATTTTTCGTGGACGATTAAAATTGTAACTATTTCTTATAGCAATGACGTCTTGTCTTCACATTAATATGTTTTTAACGCTGAAATAAAGAAACGAGCAGGCACGTTGAAAAATTTCTTTCCCCGCCTATGGTTTTTGACGTCAAAGATGAATTATGCGTACCATTTTCCGCACTCTAACTATAAAACACTGTGGCATAAATGACCCATACATTTATCTGCCTATCTGCCAATAAAAACAGAGTTAAAACATCTTACTTTTTTATACAACCGAGTAAACAAACGAAAAACAGAGGAAGAGCTCTCGAGATTCCAGCGGTTGTGTTTATTATTGCATCCAATTATATTTACACAAATCTGCAGTGCACAACTGGCCAACTCTTCTACGTAGAGTATAAACAGTCATAGGCATAGCATGGGGTTATTTTTGCAAGTTTAATTATAAACTCAATAATTTATTTTTAAATTTATTCCTGATGATCATAGAGAGAAGTGCTTGATATTAAGTAATCGATAATTCCTGTAATTGTTCTGTAAGTAATTGACAATCTGTCACAGACCTCGCCAGGAATTTCAAAATTTTGCATAGCTTGGGATTTCTAATTTTTCTATAATTTTAGGAGTGCAGTATCTAATGATTAATCCAATAGAAAATTGAAACAGTAATAAATAAACAATGATAAATGAAATAAACAAAAATAAGTAAGTAGGTAATCTGATTACCTACTCACCTGATTTTTACAACATATGACATACTTGAAATTTTGTGACTAATCTTCAGTACTGGTACAAGACTCCTCTTCCACGGCGTTTAAAATTTCTGATCATAAGTTTCTCGTTCTCTAAGTGTGTCTTTGTCAGAATTCAACCCTACAAGGTTGTCATTTTGAATTATTAAAGAAAGTAGATACAAAATCTCCCACAACATTGTGCAAATATTACCCAAGATTTCAAAGCTCGTGTATGTAAAATTAATATTTATTCCTCATCCCTGGTATTTTATCAGGCACATCTAAACGCTGTTAAGAAGCTGTACCAACGATATAATCTGAGTAACAAGAAGTCTTGTGTGAACTAGAGCAAACCTTGATAGAGAAATTTTAAAATGATTAATCATTCTAGCTACGAAATATTTATATAATAGGATTCAAACCCCTGTTTAAGTGAAATTCTGGATTCCGCCCTTAGGCTTTTAACATGCTTATATTTATAGCAGCGCTTTAAGGAATAGAACCATTTCCCGGGAATCGTTTACACAATAGTGACTCTAATCTAATTACATAATAACATAACAAACATTACTGTAATATAAAAGCTTGAAGTAAAGGCGTTTCTTCAAAGCATTCAGTATTCTTAGAATCATATCGTTAATTTAAAAAATACAGTATTTGCTCTTCTGTGTATTTCCCTACTGCCAAAAAGAAAACCAACATTTAACTCCTTTAGCTGTGCGAACTTTGAGTCAATGAAAACGTATTTTACAATTTTGAACTTGAAAAAGTAACTTCCCTCCCCCTCATTCTCCAACATTTAAAAGTACTCCCAACTTATTGAATTATGCCTAATTGGACTTTCGCAGGAAGAGAAAGATGGGCGCCTTGGGACAGGAACAACCTGGCTGCTTCCGATGGTCATAAATCATGTATTTCACTAAGCCTCCCTTCAGTGTTGGCAACTTCTTAATGTAGGTAAAAATCCGGTGACTACAGAGCCTATTATCTGCAACAATACAGTTTTCAGGAAGGGTGAAAGGCGTTTCAGATACTACTCTACGGTTTTCAGGACTACAAAATGTCCGGAAACAGCAGTAAAAGTTCTATACACATGGTTTGGCGAAGATATGTGTGGTTCAGGAATAATTTTACGTTTTTCAGGTTCATAATAATTGGAAAGGCACCGGAGTAAGTTTTACGCTCATCCTTTGAAAAAAATATATGTATTTTCTTGGACTTAAAAAGCGCGAAAACATCAGAACAGGTTTTATGCTCATCGCATGACGAAGAAGGACTATTACAAGTTCAAAGACGTTAGTAAAGGTTCTAAAAATATCGTCGTATGGAAAAATGCGTGTTTCAGTAATAATTTTATATTTTCAGAGTTACATCAACAAAAGTCTCTTTGTACATTATGTACATTGTTTCAATAAAAAACAGTAAGATACTTTTATTACTCTTTGTGAATACATAGCTTTCTGAAAAATAACAAATTAAATATTAAGCTGTATAAGCCCGAAAAATAGAATATCGCTGTTATTTCATTACTTCATAACTTATAAAAGCTGAACAAAGGAAAAGCTCAATATTTCAGTACTTTGATGCAATCCACAGAGGCTCTAAAAGTATTTTACTTTATTTGTAAAAGGATAGATGTCTTTCTCTTTGTTTGGTTATATTACACACTGGTGAAAGTGTTTTCTTTATATTTTTAGGTCAATTATACAACGTGATTCACAACTTATTAAAATAACATATACATAGGGTGTGACTTTAAGTCGGGGTCAGTTCTTTAGGGGTAATATTAGGTACGTGTTCCTCTGAATACGATTGTGAAATTCCTTTTTTTAATTAAATAGGCAGTCGTGTTATAATTAATTTTTTAAATTACATTTTATTCACGTTCGGCCACTCAGAATTAGCATGGTAAGTTGTATCAGTCCACTGTCAGCATTGCTAGTTGATACTTTTTTTAAATCAACATACATTATGTGAAGTTACAATGGAAAATAGTTTAGTAAAATGGACTGATTTTATTTCGGGTTATTTTAAAGTCACCATATTTTTTATGCCAATTTGGATAAGCGCTGAATATTATAAAAACATTCTATTGTTTTGATGGTTGAACGACCGCCAAAAATGTAACTATTTAGTATAGGTCTATCGAAAAACTTTCTACAAACAAGCAAGAAACTGCTAATGCATTGTATCTTGCTTTGTCAATTATACAAGGTGATTCACAACTTATTAAAATAACATATACACAGGGTGTGACTTTAAGTCGGGGTCAGATCTTTAGGGGTAGTATTAGGTACGTGTTCCTCTGAATACGATTGTGAAATTCCTTTTTTTAATTAAATAGGCAGTCGTGTTATAATTAGTTTTTTAAATTACATTTTATTCACGTTCGGCCACTCAGAATTAGCATGGTAAGTTGTATCAGTCCACTGTCAGCATTGCTAGTTGATACTTTTTTTTTAAATCAACATACATTGTGTGAAGTTACAATGGAAAATAGTTTAGTAAAACGGACTGATTTTATTTCGGGTTATTTTAAAGTCACCATATTTTTTATGCCAATTTGGATAAAGCACTGAATATTATAAAAACATTATATTGTTTTGATGGTTGAACCTCCGCCAAAAATGTAACTATTTAGTATAGGTCTATCGAAAAAACTTTCTACAAACAAGCAAGAAACTGCTAATGCATTGTATCTTGCTTTGTCAATTATACAAGGTGATTCACTACTTATTAAAATAACATATACACAGGGTGTGACTTTAAGTCGGGGTCAGATCTTTAGGGGTAGTATTAGGTACGTGTTCCTCTGAATACGATTGTGAAATTCCTTTTTTTAATTAAATAGGCAGTCGTGTTATAATTAGTTTTTTAAATTACATTTTATTCACGTTCGGCCACTCAGAATTAGCATGGTAAGTTGTATCAGTCCACTGTCAGCATTGCTAGTTGATACTTTTTTTTTAAATCAACATACATTGTGTGAAGTTACAATGGAAAATAGTTTAGTAAAACGGACTGATTTTATTTCGGGTTATTTTAAAGTCACCATATTTTTTATGCCAATTTGGATAAAGCGCTGAATATTATAAAAACATTCTATTGTTTTGATCGTTGAACCACCGCCAAAAATGTAACTATTTAGTATAGGTCTATCGAAAAAACTTTCTACAAACAAGCAAGAAACTGCTAATGCATTGTATCTTGCTTTGTCAGAAATTAATTCTGCGTAGGCGTTTTTGAATACTTGAAAAAATGATGTAAACAATAAATCACGATAATAAGAGCACTGTGAAAACCACAGTGATACTGAATAATAGGTACCTACTTGTGAAGTCATATCCGCAGAAACCACGTGCTCGCAAAAAAACTAAAGATGCATTTTAATAAACACATTGCAGTCGTCCATCTAAGCAGTGCTCTTAAATACAGGGTGTGTGTCCAAGTAAACAGGAAAATAAGAACAACAAAAAGTTTTTTTATTGAAAGTAGTCCCTTTCCGACTCAATCCAACGATTTACATGGTTTAAAAGCATGTGGAATGAGTATTTTGGATAATTTATGGATACACTTATACTATATGTTAGACCATGTTAATAAAAAAAACAATAAAGGGAGTTTATATGAATGTATTTTTGCTGAATATTATATTTGCATAGTTCAGTTCTATGATCCCTTTTAGAATATCCCACTCTATTTATCTTACACTGGTAGCATTAATGAAGCATTCTTCACAATCCCCCACAAACCTATTCCAATTTGAACCTCTATTACCCATATTTAAGTACTAGGTCCTTTCTAAATCAATTACCAAAGGGTTGTTTGTATACTACTGCTATTAATGCTCTAGAATTTAATCTTGAATTCAATGTTTGACGACAAACTTTGCTATGTTTATTAATTATTTAGGTGTGTCATATTTGGAATGGAATGTAACACTTTTTCGAACAAATTTCCAAACAAATATCAAGAGATTGTTGATGACATTCTTGTCGATATACAGGGTGCACCGCATAAGAACCGACACATAGGGGTGTCCAAAATATTGTAATTTAACCAAACTTACCTATATGCAAAGTTACACCCCCTGAGGAATTATTAGCCCCCAAAGCGGGGCCCTAAATTTCGAAAAAAATTAATATCTCTGCAACACTTTAGCGCAGAAGAACCAAATTTGGTACATGATTTAGGTTTATTACTGGTCTTCGTTGACTTTGATTTAAAATTAATTGAAGCACTACAAGATGTTAATTGGGGATGACTCACCCCTAAAATTGAACCGAAATATTTTTTTTTCATTGACCGAATTGAAAAATAATATTAATTCACAGCAGAACTTAATTTTGAAAATTTTTTTATTCTTGTTAAATTTTAAAACCTTTATGGTTTTCAAGAAAAACCGTATTAACTGACACAAGATTTTAACAGTGTTTATTAGAAAATAATTGAAAAGTCAGTAGTAAGCGAATATTGTATTAAGTAAAAAACGCAAAAAAAATAATAAAAATAATAATTGAAAGCATCGGGATAGACACAATTATTTTAAAGAATGTTAAGTACAATACAATGCAGTTTGAAAAATATGTAATAATAATTAAAACTAAAGGAATTGTTCAAAATGGGCACCAATTTCTCCAATACATAAATTTATTCTACGCCGAAAATTGAAGTTTACTCTGTCTAACAAATGATTGTTGTTTCTTATAAGATTACATTTTTTGTAATACGATTCCACAAATTTTCTCGGGATTCATTGTCTTCCAAATGGACATAATCACATTTGTTGAGGTCTGGTGATCGTGGTGGCCAATTTTGAGGACAATTATTTCCTCGCCCTATTTATTTATTTGGGAATTTAAAGTTCAAAAAATCTCTAACAGTAGCACTAAAATGAGGCGGTGCTCCATCATGCATACCCCAAAGCTCCAGTCTAAGTTGCAACGATAAATCTTCCATTAGATCAGGGAGGTTATTTTGTAGAAATTCTAAATAACTTTCGTCATTTTTTAGTCGATTTGGCAAAATAACTGGTCCAATCAAATAACGATCAATAATACCGGCCCAAATATTTATCTTAAACTCGCGTTGAAAATGTCGAGGAGTTATTGCATAAGGGTTTACATCGGAATATTCATGAAAGTTATGAACATTTGTAATTCCTCGGCGGTAAAACGAATTTTCTTGTGCAAATCAAACTCACAAAACGTCATTCGTCGATCCAAATCTTGAGGCAACAACTCTTGCACTTTTTGGACACAATATGGATGCAGTGGATTACGTTTAAGAATTGGGTTTAGGTACAGAAGTTCTTGATAACCCAGTCTTTCGGGATAAACGTCTAGTACTTACTTGCGGTTCATCTTCAATTGTTTGCAAAATAATTTCTTCATCTTGTACCCCTATTACATTAGGATGTTGTCGGATGTTGCTGAAAAACTTTCCTGTCTCTCGAGCTCGTCTTTCAACATTAGAAAATGTTTCTCTATGAGGAACCACACGATTAGGAAATCTCAGTATCAACTTGTTCGCTAAATGTAAATTTTCCGGTCATTTTCCACAACAATCAGAGGCAATTGTTGAAATAAAATAATTTTATCACTAACTNAAATAACTTTCGTCATTTTTTAGTCGATTTGGCAAAATAACTGGTCCAATCAAATAACGATCAATAATACCGGCCCAAATATTTATCTTAAACTCGTTGAAAATGTCGAGAAGTTATGGCATAAGGGTTTACATCGGAATATTCATGAAAGTTATGAACATTTGTAATTCCTCGGCGGTAATACAAGCCTCATCAGTAAAACGAATTTTCTTGTGCAAATCAAACTCACAAAACGTCACTCGTCGATCCAAATCTTGAGGCAACAACTCTTGCACTTTTTGGAAACGATATGGATGCAGTAGATTACGTTTAAGAATTGGGTTTAGGTACAGAAGTTCTTGATAACCCAGTCTTCCGAGATAAACGTCTAGTACTTACTTGCGGTTCATCTTCAATTGTTTGCAAAATAATTTCTTCATCTTGTACCCCTATTACATTAGGGCGTTCTCGGATGTTGCTGAAAAACTTTCCTATCTCTCGAGCTCGTCTTTCAACATTAGAAAATGTTTCTCTATGAGGAACCACACGATTAGGAAATCTCAGTATCAACTTGTTCGCTAAATGTAAATTTTCCGGCCATTTTCCACAACAATCAGAGGCAATTGTTGAAATAAAATAATTTTATCACTAACTNGCTCGTCTTTCAACATTAGAAAATGTTTCTCTATGAGGAACCACACGATTAGGAAATCTCAGTATCAACTTGTTCGCTAAATGTAAATTTTCCGGTCATTTTCCACAACAATCAGAGGCAATTGTTGAAATAAAATAATTTTATTACTAACTGACAAGTTTGAAAGATAAATTCATTGCCTACTACTGACTTTTTGATTATTTTCTCATGAACACTGTTAAAATCTTGTGTCAGTTAATATAGCCAGTCGGTAGAGGCCGAAAAGTTACTGTTGGTGACATTTTTTTAGTAGTTTTCTTTAAATAACTCAGCGGGATGATTTTGTACGAAAAAATGCTTAGCACATGATTTTGTACGTAATAAATATAGCTACAAAATGGCGGTGGTCCGATTACGAAATTTGCAATAACAAAGCCGTGAGATTGAAAAAACGGTATAAAATGTCATTTTTTTAAAGTTGCTGCAAAAATGTCAATAATAAACAAAGAGTGATAAAACTTTCGAAAACTATAGTTCAATATATATATACAATAATAATGCTAAAGCCGAATATCAGGAGAGCAAAACTTTTTGTTCTATAACGTTTTATACATTCATCGGCATCTGAAACTCGAAACTTTGCTAAATTTGTTTCAAGTTTTGCTGACACTTGAAATTTGGTACACACATAGTGTAAATATGCAGAAACAAAATGCAATTTGCAAAATTCAAGTATCTTCATTTTTGCAGCTTTGGTAAGGTTTTATACGTCACCCTAATTTTATACGTCACCGTTTTTTTTTAATTTTTGGACAAATAGATATGTATATTTATAAAATATTCCATCAACTCGGAATAACAGTTTTATTATTACGATTATTTTACATGCAAAGCTTAATATTCCCATTTAAACAAGCACTGCCATCACATTCTTTTATATCATCTAAAATCAGCGCAAATACAACTCAAACATATTGAAGTTAGTCCGGCTCTGGTTCGGCAAAAAATACCTTAGAACGACAACTGTGACTATCGCCCTCTTTTCGATTGTNCATATTGGCTGAAAATGGGAGCGATATATTGTCCTTAAAGCGTCACGGTGGGTGGCGACTTCAGGAGTAGCAGAAGGATACATTGAAGAATCAATAGTCGATAAGAGATGCATTGCCGGAATGGTGCAAGGTGTTCAAACGTCGTCGTTATTTCTTGTCGTTCCTTCTGCCTCTGCAGCTATTACTAGTGCCACTGTTGAGTGTGATGTTTCACCCAATTCGCCCATTCCGAGTACAATTCCAAGCACTTAGTTTTCTCCAAGACACTCCGTGCCCGGAAATCAAGCTGATAATGCTGTTGGTGCCACTACTACGTCGCTCAATACTGGAAGAGCAGGCATCAATATGACATGCCACAATTGCACAATTAACTATTATTTCCGATAAGCTCGTGGTATTGATAATTATCTGTTGACATGTTTTGGATATTTCCACGTTCTGGGTGCTGTGGTTCTGTACTTCTATAACTGTCAAGTGTCAAAATTATTAAGTGGCATTTTCATTATTTACTTTAGTATTCTCCCTGGTCAAAAAGATAGAAGTTTACGCGTCAAAGATAGGTCGATAATGGTGAGCTTATAGGGTAGTAGTGGAAAAATAATTTTATTTGATTATTTTCTTATGAACACTGTTAAAACCTTATGTCAGTTAATACGGGTTTTCTTGAAGTTTTTTAAAATTTAACAAGAGTAAAAAAAAGTTAAAATTCAATTCTGCTGTGAATTAATATTACTATTTTTTAATTCGGTCAATGAAAAAAAGTTCTGAACAATTTTAGGGGTGAGTCTTCCCCAAAGAACTCCTTGTAGTGCTTCAATTAACTTTAAATCGTAGTCAAAGAAAACCAGTAATAAACCTAAATCGTGTTCCAAATTTGGTTCTTCTGCGGTAAAGTGTTGCAGATATATTAATTTTTTTCGAAATCTAGGGCCCCAATTTGGGTTCTAATAAATCCTCAGGGGTGGAACTTTGTACATAGGTAAGTTTGGTTAAATTACAATATTTTGTACGCCCCTACATGCACCTGCCCTGTGTCGGTTTTTATACGGGACACCCTGTATAAGCCATCCTCAGACCTTATAAAACTCCAGGATTCTATTAATTCACTTCTCAGTTTCCGCATCCTATATAATATTATTTTACGATACTGGGGACACTGGTACAAACGTAAAACGAGTCTCTCGGGGGTTGGAAATCTTGCGTCGAGGGAATTGGCGTCGCATCAGTTTCAATTCATTTGGTGAGTTGTGGGACAGAATGAGAGCGAGGGGCAATGAAGCGAGCGCGATAGTTCTCAGTAAATATCGCGGTATTAATGTCCGCTCAGTTTGGCTTTAGAAACGGGGATGAAACGGATTAGAAAATTTGACGGATGGCTGCTTTTGTGTGATTAGTTCTCTCATATTGATTGACTCTCATATTGATTGATGATCTTATTGATATCAGATGTACAGGGCGGCTAAAAGAGGTTATATTTTTTAGTTGCAATGTATGCAACATATTTTGACAAATGACAACGAATTTTGTTGGAAATACAGTCGAAATATTTCATGCTTAAGGCAACTTTGGCACCTAAACGTAGTAGAAGTTTCTCAGAGCTTTTTGAGAAGAAAATCTGGTGGATTTGCTCCAAAAATTGGAAGGCTATTTCTAAAAATGTCTATACCTAAATTCTTACACAAAGCTAACGATAAAGGTTGTGTTTGGTAAAATATAGCGAATACACTACAGTCAAAGCAATTTTTGTTATCTCGACGCCATTGAAAGTTAATTGACTGACGTCAAGGGCCTAAAATAAATATCACTGTCCTTTTAATAAAACAACTGTGGAAGTAGGCATCAATTTCAGTTGAGCCATCTAATAATACTTTTTCATTCCTCAGAACATAAATTGTCTATACGTACAATGGTTCATCTGATTAGCTCCTATACCTTATCTCGCAGCGGCCTCAAGAGAGTTGAGCTACATATTCCTAGCAGACTTGGCGTGTCTATCTCGGGTATACACTTAGTTCTCTATTTTCCGTCGATACTTGAACAATTCCTGCAATATATATCTATCACATGAAGAATATTGCTTCCAACGTTTGTTTAGCAGATGAGAAATTTGTTGTAAGACATGAATTGAATTTTTAACTATATAGGATGTAAATAGAAAAATGCGAAAAAATAAGGAGGTGGTGATTATTTTTTGAAAATTAAGAGAGGGAATTAAGGGATAGAAGTTTTCTATTAATACAAGTGTACAACTTCTCAACAATTTTTCGAAAATTTCTGTCCCTTGGAGGGGGATAAGTATACTGTCTATACACTGATTATATAAGATATCACAATAATTAAATTGAGATAGTACCAATGTTTCACATAGCATTATCTTGGTATCTTTATTTATTACTATACAACAATTTTAAATTATAATACGACTTTTTCAACATATGATTTACATATAGCCTATATCTTAGATTAGAATCCAGAATTAAACCCAAATTCCTTGCCTCCCTCGTAACGTTAAGTTGCTCATCATTGTTTATTAAATTTGTTACTTAATTAAGCTTATTTTGTTGACCTATTAATAAAACCGACGATTTTAAACTATTAAGCTTTAAACAATGATCAGCAGCCATTTCAGTTAAGACAAACAAATCAGCGTTAATATTATCACAAGCATTATTTACCTTTGAAGGAAAAAAAGAGTAATATAATTGCGTATCATCTGCGTAAAAATGGAATTTACAGTAAGTAACAAATGTTCCAAAATTTAGCGTGTAAATAGTATAAAGAAGCGGTCCCAAAATAGACCCTTGAGGTACACCTGACAACATTCTTACTTGATTTGATTGTCGATTATTATAAACGACTCGCTGCAACCGATTAGTTAAATAATTCTCTAATAATGAAACCGCATTTGTACTGAAACCTACAAAATGTAGAACTGAGAGTAATATATCATGATGAAGCGTATCAAACGCTTTGCTAAAATCCAAAAGTGTAAGCGCTGTTAACTTGCCTTTATCAACCTGACTTATAATCTCATCAGTTATGTGAAGAATGGCAGTTAAGCAACTGTGATTTTTCCTAAAACCCGACTGGAACACTGGAAGTATTTCTTTATTGTTAAAATGATTTCGAATTTGATTATCCATTACTCACTTCAAAACTTTAGATAATACGGGCAACACAGCAATAGGTCTCAAATCTATAAATTCAGTTGGATTAGTAACTTTAGCAATACGTCTAATTAATGATTCTTTCCAGCAGGACGGAAAAACACTATATTCTAGACAATAATTTACTAAATGCGTAATTAGGGGAAGTATGTATGGGCAGCACAATTTTATAAAAGTAATATTAAAGCCATCAGCCCCAACTGCTTTAGAAGAAATGTTATTAATTATTTTAGCAATCACATCCTCGTTTACAGCTGAAAAGAAAAATTGTTTCGAATATTATTCTTAGTGTGAGAGTTATAGAAATTAATTA